>NC_142929.1:30436571-30446571 GCF_046866305.1 Octopus bimaculoides | reverse complement strand
CGTTACTTTCCCTCATTCTAATTGGAGACCACAAAGAAGGTTCAAATTCAATTACTAATTTCAAATTTTAGACCGATATTCTGAGGTGATGAATTGTGGTGGTGGTGGTATGGAGGCAGTGGCAGCAAACTATAAACACTTTATTTTGTTAAGTTTATTTCTACAGATATTCTATAGAATGCATAGCCAGCATTGATTTTTGCTACAACATTTCGTATTGAGACATCAGATGTAAACAGACAATGTGATTGAAGACGAAAGTGGGTAATGAGTGTATATGCCATATTTCAGGGGCTGTTGCCCCTTCTTCAGCACTCATCTAACCTACCATCGCCTCCGAACACATTGCATATATAGCCACCACATACAGTGGTGTTAAGTAACTGGATATACCAATTTACACATTAGACGCATTTCTGGGACTGGTATGTAAACATTAAAGATTTGTAGGTACATGGTACTTCCTTATGCATTTCATTATGTTTTATTCTTTTACTGGCTTCCAGTCCCTGGATTGCAGCCGTAAGAAACACCTCATTCAATTGTGCCATAAATCAACATCTGTACCTTGATGGGTAATTATTTTTTTATTCATCTGCATTATTCTTGGCGTAACTTGCAGACAATATGTCACAGGTGTGGCTCTGTGGTAAGAAGCTTGCTTTCCAACCACATGGCACCTGCTTCAGTGTCTTATAAAGCCTCGGGCCAACCAAAGCCTTGTGAGTGGATCTGGAAGATGAAAACTGAAAGAAGCTCATCATATATATGTGTATGTGTCTCTGTGTCTGTCCCCCACCACCACTTGACAACCAGTGTTGGTGTGTATGCATCCTCGTAACTTAGCAGTTCACCAAAAGAGATTAATAGAATAATTACCAAGCTTTCAGAAAAATGGGGGTAAAAAAAAAGTACTGGGGTCAATTCATATGACTAAAATAAAAATTCAAGGTGTGCCCCAGCATGGCCGCATTCCAATGCCTGAAACAAGTAAAAAAATAAACAATAGTATTTTTCTGCACATTAACCCTTTAGCATTCAGATTATCTAGTCAAATGTAATGCATATTTGTTCAAATTGTTTTGAACTAATCACGTTTTATCTTGTACCTTCCAGATTTCAATGATGTGATCATGTATTTTTGGAGTGACATATATAAGGTGTAACTTGTCTACTAGATAATAGCGGATTATTGTGTTTATCTCCCTAAGTCTGTAACTCATCATCTTAATACTGCATTTTCCAAATCAACAGGGATATGTCTACATCAGTTATTAGCAAATTGCAGCTCAGAGGAAGGACCTTTTGAACAGGATGCATAGAAAAACACTTTGAGTTATTTTAGTAGTACAACCTATTTGATGATGAGCCATGTCTCGTGTAGCCCACTTCTCAAAAACAGTTGCTTTTACCTGGTAGAAATAGCAGCGATATTACCCTCAAACCATACTCTACCATCTTAATGAAAGACATTGAATAACGTAATCTAGTGCTCACTATATTCTAAAACACTGGTCCTCAACCATTTCTTTGCCTGTGGACCCCTTTGGTTTCTATTTAAATCTATTGGACCCCCATAGCCATTTGATATAGGCGCTGTGTGGTAAGTAGCTTGCTTACCAACCACATGGTTCCGGGTTCAGTCCCACTGCATGGCACCTTGGGTAAGTGTCTTCTACTATGGCATCGGGCCGACCAAAGCCTTGTGAGTGGATTTGGTAGACGGAAACTGAAAGAAGCCCATCATATATATATATATATATAATCATAAATATACAGGGATTAGCAGGAGTTGCTAATTCCAAACTACAAAATTTTTTCTCTAACGGATGGCGATATTTATGGCACACACAGAACAAAAAACAGAAGAGAAAAGCAAAAACAAACCTGCCTTTGTTAATTGAGTATGACGTTTCACGGTTAAGAGTATGAAGTTACTCTATTCCGATCTTCAGCCCAATATTCGAATAAATCTGAAAGTGTCTATATAACTCATGGGAATTTTGACCGTGCGAACATCAAAACCACATGAGGAAGGCACTTACGAAATTTATCAGCTAGTGAGTTCAAACACTTCCCTCCAAAGAATATATATATATATATATATATATATATATATATATATATATATGTATGTATGTATGTATGTGTGTATATGTTTGTGTATATATCCCCCCCCCCAGCATCGCTTGACAACCAATGCTGGTGTGTTTACGTGCCCGTAACTTAGCTGTTCGGCAAAAGAGACCGATAGAATAAGTACTAGGCTTCCAATGAATAAGTCCTGGGGTCGATTTGCTCGACTAAAAGGCGGTGCTCCAGCATGGCCACAGTCAAATGACTGAAACAAGGAAAAGAGTAAAATGTATTGAGCCAGCCTCGATCAAAAGCATTCTGTCCATTTCTATCATGTTATTTTCTTCATCATGGACAACCAATATTCGATGTATGCTAGCCATTTTCTTAAATGTTATGGAGAAATTTGAGGTAGAACTAATTTCTAGTAGATCAAGTGACTGCAAAGAAGTTCTTTCATTGGTTCAGTGGTAACTGTGAGTGACAATGAAACGTGTATGAAGCAAAACATCTGAAAACAATCAGGAAGAGAGGAGCTGTAAAACTACAGCATTAACTGCCACAACAAATGATGAGACTAAACAGCCTAGAAAAGCTATACTGCTCTAATAATCAACAATCTCAAAAAACAACATATTATCAATGTGACTTTATTATTAAACAGTCATTTTTGCATCTGTAACCAGCATAAAAGAGGCTAATAACTTATCTAACTATGTCTTAGGCAAGTTTTCTGTTCAGTTTTAAAATTTACACTAACTATAAGCATTCCTATGTTATGCTTGCTTATTTTTGTTTTTATATTTTTATTTTGTTTTTTTTTTTAATATGGTTTGTATTTCTCTAGATGGCCAGTGTCTACTACACTTACCCTCCACACTTAGATTGAAAAGATAAAGCCATTGTGATTTCTTCTTTGTATCATGCCAGTAATACTTCTTATTACTGGCATGATAGCAAGTATCAACTGAACAAAAACAAAAAACAAAAAAGTCAATTCACATATCAAGCAATATTTAAACCAATGCATGGTAAAAATAACAACATCACTATATACTTGCAACAATTAAAAGAGCAATACTATTACTTTAATGACACAGACTCAAAACTGGAGATAGTATCAAAGAACAATTTCCTCTTAGGACATACCAAATCATGAAGTTCTAAGCCACCATTCTGAAATGACGCCAAAAGTCCTGATCTCTAATTAGTTTCTGCAGCCTCAATGATAAGGGATATTCATCCGAAATACAGCCCAAAACAAAAATCTTTCTGATAGCAGCAGAGATAAGACAGAGAGATCAGAAAACTAATTTTTGTTTTAGGCTACATGCTTCCTTATAATCAGATAATATCTAGTTTTCTTTTGTTAACTTGTTTATCTAAGACACAAAGTCTATAATAAATTGTTTGAATATTCCACAATTGTCCTCAATGTTAGCTCATTTGTTTAATATAAACTTTTACAAACATCAAATTCTTCATTTCTTTTTTTTTTATATATATATAACTGGCTTCAATATTTCTATTCTAATTGGTCATTCACACACAGAAACAATTTTAAAGTTATTCCTTTTGGCCTATTCACCTTTCCAAAATAAAAACAAACAGCTAACATAGAATATTCCTTCTAAAGTTCAACTATTACATTTCTGTCATCGAAAATAAAACTTGAATGTAATTATTATAAAGAATTGATGTAGATGGTTAAATTCATTATATTCGGAATGAAGTAACACTAGTAGTCTAAGGAACCGAACCAAATCAGTCAAAGAATTAGAAGTTTCAAACATGAAAACAGAGTTTAGAATCAAAGAGGTCTCAGAGTTGATCTGGTAAATACAAATAAAGAAGTCTTAGGATAGATGCAAGTTTAGCTGTGGTTACGAAGTTTGTTTCCCAACCATGTGGTTTTGGATGTAGTCCCACTGTATGGCACCTTGGGCAAATGTTTTCTACATTAGCCTTAGGTTGACCAAAGATTTGTGAGTGGAATGGATCTTGTATATAGAAACTGAAAGAAGCTAACTGTGTGTGTGTGTGTGTGTGTGTGTGTGTGTGTGTGTGTGTGTGTGTGTGTGTGTGTGTGTGTGTGTGTGTGTGTGTGTGTGTGTGTGTGTGTGTGTGTGTGTGTGTGTGTGTGTGTGGACAGACGGACGGACAGACAGACAGACAGACAGACAGACAGACAGACAGACAGACAGACAGACAGACAGACAGACAGACAGACAGACAGACAGACAGACAGACAGACAGACAGACAGGCAGACAGACAGACAGGCAGACAGACAGACAGGCAGACAGACAGACAGACAGGCAGACAGACAGACAGGGGGCGAGATAATGGGACCGGGGTGTTGCAGCACTTTGTCTCAGCAGTGCATGATAGTTGCATGTGAACTTTACAGCCAGAGAAGCAGTGTCCCTCATTTCTAATCTTCCACAGAAACAGGTTTGGCTATGAGAAAATATTACACATCCACAAATATATATCTATACATGTGTGCATGTGTGTGGGGGTGTGTTTACATTTTGCTGAAATTTTTTGAAAAATTGCTGAGCAGCAAGCATTGATGTTGTTGTCATTTCTCTTTTCAGCAATTCGTCAACTGGCTTTGCACTTTCAAAGACATGAGGATTGAGAAGGAAAAAAAAAGAAAAAAACCACTTACTCAAAAAACAGGTAATGGTTACTGACAAAAATGGCATTCAGCTGTAAACAAGCACCCATAATATTTTTGTCCAACCCATGCTACCATAGGGAAAAAATTGAACATAAAAACAAACTCGCTTCCCCCTAGCACATTACATTATTTTGCAGCCACCCAAAGCTTATGGTGTTGCATGCTGCATGGCGAACCCACTAGTGTTGGTTGTATAAAAATAAAACACTGAGTACACACTCTAAAACAGTTGGTGATAATAAGATAGTAGAGCATGATGCAATTCTGGAACCCACTGGATCCCATCAAATCACCCAACCAATGCCAGCATAAAACGGTGGTGGTGGTGGTAGTGATGGTGGTGGTATCATAAAAGCATAACACCTTAGTGATCCCTAAGAGCCCCTTGACGTAGCTGCAACCAATTTTTGCATAATATGTATTGTGGGATTGCTTTTAATAACATAGAAGTGGAGGCTAAAAAATTATTGAGAACTACTTTTTCTTCCCATTTTATTTTGTTAATGTGGCAAGTTACAACAACTATAACCAGTTACTATATCTAATAAATCTTTGAAAACACAGCTTTCCTTGGACAGTGAGTGATTTGGTTGTGAAATGTTGATATACAATGAAATAGTGCATGATGAAAGCAAAATGTAATGGGAGTGAAAGAAAGCAGGGATACAAAGGGATATAAACATGAAGCTTTATGTAGAGAAAGATTGCAAGTGGCAACAGCAAAGGAAAAATGAGGAGAAAGGATGAAAGAATAAGAAGAAAAAAAGGAGAGAAAATAATGGCATAAAGAATTTTTTCCCTTTTGTTTTTTGTTTTTTTTTGTTTTTTTGTTTTTTCATCTAATATTATATCAAGAAATAAAAGTATACAGATAATTATATGGTAACACCAATTTTGAAAATGACTTGTGTGGTAAGCTAACAATGACAGAACAGGAATGGGGAGTAAAAAATAGACAATGACTAGGTTAGTTTCCACTCTGGAAATATTATACTCTGTTGAATGCATTCCAGGCACTGAATTGAATATTTTCATGCCTCAATCAGCTTAACCCATGTTGACAAGGAATATTGAGAAACAAAAATAACTGAGATGTAATAATGATTTGTGGAGTACATAACATAAGATGGTGGATATATTTTAATGACAAATATTCCAATAAGAAATCACTAGAGTTACACATATTTAAAATGCACTATTGACAAACAATTGTTTTTCTTAGCAACAGCATTTTTCCCTAATTCAAACGTGTACAGAAAAATGAAACTGAAATAGATAAAATTAGTGTTTGAAATATTCAGAAGGAAGCAAAAAAAAAAAAAAAAGGACAAGATTAATATGAATGATTTGTAAGAGGATAGTTAATTTTAATTGGTTTTAATAAATAAAACAATTTGTTTGGGGCTTTTATTGTTGTTGTTTGTAAAAGAAAATCCGAAATAACATAAAATTTATACAAGTTGTTACAATGAATATATGCTGAATAAAATACCTAGATTATTGGGGCATCATGTCAACTACAAAGTAGAAAGAATAATTCGTAGTGGGTGTTACAAAAATCAAGTGAATTTATCTATCCATTAATATTTTGGGGGGGGGGGGGGGGGGGCACAAATATCACAGCAGATATGGTAATGAGGGTAGTTTGAATATTGAACGAAATAATTCTGAAAACTATTAATGTTTTAAACGAGTAAAAATTATAAAGTCAATGTGAAAAGAAGAGAGATTTTGTTTTTTGTTTTTTTTTTTTAATAATTTTACTGGCAGCTTTACATAAAAGTACCAAATGCAGTTTTAAAACAGCTTTGATGTTTTAATGGTATTTCAGAATGCTATATACCTCGAAAAATATAAACACTTCGCAGATGACATAAAGCTGCAGGCCAAGCAGAGAGTCATAAAGTTTAACGCCATAACAATATTGCTTAAGTTAATAAATAAAAATCTATTTTTAAAACTTCACTCAAATTTATTTCCACACTCAAAACAGGGTGCAATTATCGTTAACCAACTAACAATGAAGATTTCCTTTTAATTTTTTTTTATTCATTTTGTTTTTTTGTTTCAGTTTGCTTTCTCCCTTTGGGGGATTTCTTCAATTTATGCATTCATAATTTACAGCGATTTCTATATTTATGTTGTTAATCAGAAACACACAATCTTCTTTGAGGTTGTCTACTTAGAATAAATATCCACTATACGCTTTCATTTTCCTAAATGACCTTGCCATTCTATCCGCCATCCCCACCACACACATGCATGTATGCATGCGCACACGCACACACACATACACTCATGCATGCACACTCACACTTTATCTGTATAGAATGATGCTTCTGTTCTGATCATATCAAAAATCGTTGCAGGAGTAACCATAGCCATTTTTACTCAGAATTCTCAATAGCAAAAAAAAAAAAATTCAGCAAAAAATTAGTAAATAAAATAAAATAGAATATAATAAAATAAAAAACAGCAAATGAAAATTGTACAAATAGGAATTATTTTAACCATGATGACATATTCCAACATGAGTTCAGTATACACCAAACGAAACTCAATTAATATCTCTAACAGCTACAAAAAGAAGGTAAAAGCATGCATACATACATATATATACATATATATATATATATATATATATATATATATATATATATATACACACACATGTAAATATATATACATATACATACATATGGGTGGTGGAACAAACAGGAAAAACAGAACTCAATTATTATGAGAGAGTATGTGTGTGCAAGTGTAATTAACTGTTGCATGTGTGTGTGAGCATACATACATACATACATACATATATATATACATACCAACAGATGGATAATGGTTCATTCACTACAGCTGTTTCCAACAAGTCTTTTACTGATGAACAGAGATATTACATCATGCGAAAAAACCATTTTCCACAGGTGAATATACACGAATTACACATTTAAAGAAACATTTAAAAAATCACCAGTTTGTGCCACTTTGTGATTCCCTGACCAATAATAGTCAAAAGAATTTATCCAGCACACTCAGTAATGTAGTTGGCATTAAAAAAAGCATCCAGCCATAAAAACCAAGCCAAATCAGACTGGAACCTGGTGCAGCTCTTTGGATTGTCAGCTCTGGCCAAACCATCCAACCCATGGCAGTATGGAAAGCTGACACTAAAGGATGATCATAGGAATGTCCAATTTTCCATGCTTGCATGAGTCAGACAGAATTTGATGAAGCAGACTTTCCACAGCTGGATAGCCATCCTGTAGCCAACCCTCATCTGTTTCTAATGAAGGGAATATTCCTCCATGACCAGGCATGTTTTAATGGAAGCCTGATACAAAGGACGCTGTCTGCAAGATGATGACACTTTCTTTTATTCTTTTACTTGTTTCAATCATTTGACGCGGCAATGCTGGAGCACTGGTTTTAGTCAAACAAATTGATCCCAGGACTTATATTTTATAGCCTAGTACTTATTCTATCCGTCTCTTTAACTGAACCACTAAGTTACAGGGATATAATGACACCAACACCAGTTGTCAAGCAGTAATCGGGGGACAAACACAGACACAAAGACACACATATGTGTGTGTGTGTGTGTGTGTGTGTGTGTGTGTATACACGACAGGCTTCTTTTCAGTTTCTGTCTACCAAATCCACTCACAAGGATTTGGGCAACCCAAGGCTATAGTAGAAGACACTTGCCCAAGGTGTCATGCAGTGGGACAAAACCCGGAAACGTGTGGTTGGGAAGCAAGCTTCTTACCACACAGCCACACTTGTGACAATATTTTCCATTATTTTTAAACATCAATGGGAATGAAAGCAATGTATATCATCTGAACTATAGTAAGAAAAGAGTTTAAAAGATTTGTTAAATGCTGCCTATCAAATATATTACAAATGCAAGTATTTGAGATGTTGACTTTGCAGCATTCTCAACCTGTTTCTTTCTGTCTTTACATCTTCTCAGAGGTTGGAACATGCATTTATCAACAATTAACACCATATTTATGCACATCAAAATAGAAACCAATACATGAACCATGTTACACAGATAAAAGAAAAAGAATTTTTTTTTTTTTTTTCAGAAGTATAAAATTTTAAAATATTACCACAACAAAAGTTCAAGGAAACTATAAAAATATTCAAATTAAATCTTAATATTCTATTGAATATGTTCAAAGTTGAACATAACCAGTGAGGATTGAGCAGGAAATATCTAAAAATGGGTTTATTCAAATGTTTTTTTGGTGTATCTTCTAATTGTTAGATTATAAAGGAAAGTGATGTTATTGGCAGGAAAGACTTTATTTTTATGTTTTGTTTTGGCTTTTAATGCATATAGTATTTTGTGCAAAAAGAAGGTTATGCATGTGTGATTTGTAATTTATTACATAATAATAACAAAAACAAACTATACATTCAAGACAATAAAAATACACTTTAGTAGAAATTAAATGCAATTACCAAATGTGAAGGTATATAAGATGCACATTTTTCCTAAAAATTGCTAAAAAAAAACTGCTCTGAGTCCTTTATGAAAAGTTTACTCTATTTCCGTTGAGATACTCTGTGTTTCTTTCAATTAATTTTAAATATAATAAAGAATTTAGTAAAATAATTTAGTTATTATTAAGTTAGTGTTAGGAACATTAAATTGTGTCTAAGGTTTGGTGGAAGATTTTAATTCAAAACTTTTGAAAACAAGACATTTGTACCACACAGCCAGAGGCGGTTTCAAGTGGGTTAGTATCAAAAGGGTTAATGTACTAAAATCTTTTATCCTGAATATGCACAGCTGGAATTGGGTTGAGTTTAATATACCCACTGCATCTTTTAAGCCATCAAATTTGGTTATAACAGACCTAGGCATACACATACAACAAACACACACACATACATACATACACACGAGAAAAACAGGTTTTTCATGGCCTTTTTTATAGCTTGTTCATTATGAAATTTACAAACAGGGTGAATAACTACCTTCAGAAACAACATACTCAAGTATGTATGGGAAGCTTTGATAAAGACAACCCAGTAAATAAATCACAAAAATTCAGCAATATGTGTGTTGGTTTTAATAGCCAAGATACAGAACATAAATAAATAATAGAGGAAGAGATTAAAATATTCTCCCTTCATCATCATCATCATCGTTTAATATCTGCCTTTCATGCTGGCATGGGTGGGATGGTTTGCCAAGAGCTGGCCAGGAAGGAGCCTGCACCAGA
>NC_142929.1:30419071-30429071 GCF_046866305.1 Octopus bimaculoides | reverse complement strand
AAACATTTCACTGGTTTGAGACATGGAAAGAGAGAGAGATAGAGAGGCAGAGACATACAGACACACAGAAAGAGAGAGTGAGTGCATGGTTTGTTTCCTAAAGGAAAGAGGAGAGTTAGTTAATGTTTCAGGGTCTAAAAGCGAAGGTGAGATAGGTCAGGTAGTTAAGGCACAAGGCCTAGGTTTGATCGCAGGAGGATACCAACTTTTAGCAAAGTATCCTAGTTCTTGTGCATTTGCATACAGAACAAACCCGAAACAGTTCTACTACATTTTAAATTACCAGAAAGTTTGTATAAAGTGGAAATACAAGGAGGATTGGGTTATAGAACCCTTTTCTAACTTTAAGCAATTGTAGCACTTAATAATTGTTTTGCATGTTTAGTAATTTTTTTTTTTTTTCATGAAATCCAAATCCAATCAGGTATATTCAACAGTAAAATGCAACAACATAAAAAAAAAAGAAACCCAGATTAACAGATTAATATCCCTCAAAAACTGAAAATAGACAAATTTAACCAAAAAGGTAAATGAAAAAAAAAAAAGAAACTGGTGAAGCAAAATGCCTAAGGCGGAATAGATAAGGTTTTAAAAACTAGACGCAAACTTCTTTCTGAAGAATTCTGTTACTTCCTTTATTGATTGGAATCTTGTTTCAATTATTGGACTGCAGCCATAGTAGAGCACTGCTTTCAAGAATTTTAGATGATCACATTAACCCCAGAACTTACATCTATCTCTATTTGTCAAACCACTAGGTTGCAAGACATATAGGGACCCAGTCATAATACCAGTTCTAGACTGTAGTCATGAATACAAACACAAATATACAGTGGCTGTGTGATTAAGACATTTGTCTTGCAATTTACATGATTTCAGGTTCTATCCCAGAGCATGGCACTGAGAGTAAGTGTCTTTTACTATAAGTCTTGAGCTGACCGATGCCTTGTGTGTGAAATTTGGTATGCAGAAATTGTATGGAAGGCATCATATACATGTTTATATGCAAGAATGCACACATGTATATATATATATATATATATATATATATATATATATATATATATATATATATGTCTATATGCATGCATGGATGCATATATACACATATGTATGTACCTATGTTTGCTTACATATATGCACGTATGTATAAAAGCATGTATGTCAACAGCAATGTTTCACTGATATTGTTCTACAAATTTTTCTTACAAGTGAAGAAAGAACCAGTTTCTAACTTAGAAACTAGCTTTTTCTCCATGGCTCTTTCATTCGAATTTTGACAGCATCAACAATGTAGGCTTGTATGCATGTACACATGTATGCACACATAGCTGCACAGGCACACAAGAATGCAGACATGGATGTCATTAAATACATGGATCTTATTTGTTAGAACTGTAAAATGTTTAGCACATTTTGGCCATGCGGTTGATAGTATATACAAGGGGTGCTTAAACATTCCTAGTTTTGGGTAAAAGAAAATACAAGAGGATCAATTATTTATGATCTTATCCAACATATTCCCCTCTCAGATTCACACACTTATGGTAGCAGCCCGTCATTTTTTCTAAGCCCAGTAAAAGAACTCAGAAGGTTGGGCCACCAACCAGGCCTTTCGTGATACCCTGAGAGTCAGAAGCTTTTCAGTATGTCCTCATATATATACATTTGGTGTGCATGTGCGTATTTGGTGCATACGTATGTGTATAAGTGCATATGCGTCTGTGAGTGTTCCTCACCATATGTCCACAAAATGACCCCACTTGAGTGGCAGATACACTTGTTTATGCACCAACTCTCCCCATAAACATTATGGGTACAGGTGTGGTCGTGTGGTAAGCAATTTGCTAGCCAACCACATGATTCCAGGTTCAGTCCCAACCATCATGCATATATAAATATATGTGTGTGTGTGTTTCTGTCCATCACTACTTGACAACCGATGCTGGTTTGTTTACATCTCCATAACTTAATTGCTTGGCAAAAGAGGCCAAGAGAATAAGTATCAGACTTAAAAAAAAAAAAGAAGTAATGGAGAGAACCCTTTAGTGTCTCCCAGCATGGCTGCAGTCTAATGACTGGAACAAGTAAAAGATAAAAGAGGTTTCAATGTGGGGTGTAAAAAAAATACCTTACATGAAAAACAAGATGGACAGCTCTAGAATACTGCTTCAGTAACTCAAAAGCAATTGATTAGCTACAAGATAATAACTGGTCGACCAAAGGCTGAAGTAGAAGATACCAGCCTAAAGTGCTGCACAGTGAGATCAAAGCTAAAAGTGCAGATTTCTTAACTGCACAACAATGCCTGTAGCTGGTTATTGGACAGGGGCCTTCATTGGTGGGAAAGAACCACAGCTATCAAAAGTTTTAATTGTTTTTATCAACTCCACTACTTATTTCTGTCTTGTACTTATTTGATCAACCTTTATTTGCTGAACTAGTAACTTAGAAGACATAACAGGGCAGAACATAAATTAATACTTGCTGTTAGATTAAAATAAACTTTATTATTACAACTCCTAAGATCAGAAATAAGGTTTGAACTCAGAACCAAATGGTACTGAAGAGTTAGTGAAGAACTTTAGTGTAAGTGCAGACAGAATGATGTGGATCTTTTTTAAAATGGGGGCCACATTTTTCATTTATGTTTAACGTAGTGTTTTTGGTACCGAAAGACTTTCAAACTTCATATACTTATCTATTTTGTGTTATAGAACAGAAAAATATTTTTGTATTCGAATTTATTTCATGTAAAAAATTGTCTTATTTCGATAATTTCAACTAATCACTGACAAGTATTCAGTTGTTTACATTTACTCCTTTGGCTGATTAAGCCATAGCTTCGTTTTATTTGCTTTTTTCATTTTAAATTTGCTTTTTTCATTTTCTTTTTTTTTTCTTCGTTTTATTTGCTTTTTTCTTTTTAAATTTGCTGTTTTACCCTAACCCTAACCCTATCACCGATAGAATTGTTTCAGAATCGTTTGTTTATGTAGTCGGCACTTAATGTATATCGGCTGAATGGACGTCAGTGATTGGTTGAAATTACAGAAATACGACAACTTTAACATGGAATAACCTAGGGATTTCTTTTTTTTTTTTTTTTAAGAAGACTAAGAGAAAAAGATGTTTTATATGACACATTCTACCAGTGTTCCAAGTTTCAAAGTGTTTCATTAATGAAAAATGTGGCCCCCATTTTAAAAAAGATCCAATCATGTTCCAAAAGAAAAAAAAGAATGAGAAAAACTTTTACCAAAACACCCAGAACTTCTTGTGAATATATGTTAGCAGAGCATCGAAAACTCCTTATATCTACCATTCTATATTTATATCAAAATGATATCATAAACTGAGTGAAGTTAACAGAAAATTGTGACTCCATCTAATGTGGAATTTTGAATCCTCATAATATTTTGGATAATTTTTCCTTTCTTTTTCTTATTTTGTATAAAATTCTACTATTTTTGAAATCTATATTAAATAAAAATTTAAAAAATAAAAACCTTCAGATTCGAAAATATTGAGAAATCATTCTGAATTCGACTGATTTTCAAATGCAGCAAATAAAAAATTATGAGACAAGTATAAATATGTAGTGAGGCTTGAACCAAATGCTTCGATTTCCAATAATGTAAACAAGTCAGACAGCAATATGATAGTGAAAGCAATTTTTTCAAGAAAGAGAATGAAATGGAAACTTATAAAATATTTCTCTTCCAAAATTTTGGTAAGAACCCAAACCCAATCATTCATCCTGTCTAACTCAAAATCCATTGACTGTTTGTTATTGGTTATTCCAATTGAAGTGTTCCACATAATAATGGCAGAAACTTATCTCCAAGCAAAATGTAAACAAAAGAAAAGGTGTGTTAGACTAATTTCACACTTCACCTAACAGCTTCCCTTTTAACCCTAACACCTTCACTTTTAAAATAAACATGACATCCACCTATGATGGTTTCATACTAAGAAACTACAATATTTCTTTAACCCTTTAGCATTTAAACTGATCACATTTGGTCAAATATTCTACCTGTTTTATGTTCAGACCTGGCCTCTCACACCTACCCTACAATGCCATTCAAAAAATAAACAATCACATCATCAAAATCTTGAAAGTACCAGATAGGTTATGATTAATTCTAAACAATTTTAAAGAAATAAGCATTATATTTGACAGTCATCTGAATAGCAGTCAGATTAACCAGTCAAATATAATGCTTATCTATTCACATTACCGTAAAAACTCATGTAATTTACACAGGCGATTTTTCAGGTTAAAATTTGTTTAAAAAAGCTTCTATTCATGTAAAATTTGCACCCAAAAGTTTTCAGAATTGCTGATATGGCCAGGAGGAAAAGGTTTTCAATTTAGTTGTATTAAGCATAATTTCACTTACTTATGATTAGATTTTATTAAATTTTCACTAAATAAAAATAATTTTTGTTTAACAGGCATCACATTGAAAGCTATTAAATTACGAAATGTTTGTGTTGTTTATAATAAACTTTATTTTACATTTCTTGCCCACAAGAGATTATGTCCGATCTTTAGCATACTGCTGTGTGTCTTCTCAAATCATGATCACAGGAAAAGTTGTTGATAATTCTTATCAACAAAAACAAAGCTGATAAATACGCACAAGTGTTGCAAAATAGTTTTAATTACCAATAAGCATCAGCTTGGATGACACTTTACTGAATCGACAGAGGAAGGTAACTGATCAAACTGATTGTGTAAACAGAATTCTGATTGGTCAAAAGTGTCTTCTTGCCTCGAGCTCTGATTTTCTACCTATTCTTGTCAGAACCTTTGATACAGAGTATCACAATTTTAATCCCCTTCACACTTATAAAATGTCAAGCAAACTTAAAAATTTGTCATTACTGTTTTAGCCAGGAGACCAAACTGATAGTTTGGTAACCCACTAAATTAAACATTAAAAATCGAAAGGAGAAAATAAACAGCTTTGCAAGTTCAACTCAGTGTTTATTGAACAAGAAACGTGCAAAATTTAAGCAACTTGTTAGAATATACACATCTGTGAGGAGACATAAACAAGGATAGCAAAAATCTACTATACCAAAAGAACTGGTAATACATACTTTACAAGTGTTCTATGAAGAGAATATAAGATTGCTGTATAATTCAACATGAATGTGAAATATCATTAAACATCGTATAAGGTAAATGATGGTTTCTGTAGGAACACTAAGTCATATTCACTTAGTGAATTTACATGCGTAAGGATGAATTATGATGTTGTCATCGACATTAGATGCAGTAAGAGCTGATAGTGGTGATACTGGTGGTGAGGAATTTCATTGTGTTGTAATGTGGAGAAAGTGAGCAAACAGCTTCCTGGTGCAAACGCAATCTAGACTCACTAAGTGGAGAAAAACTGGTCCATTTAAGGAAATTGCTGGGCTCCATTGCAATAGGTAGAAACTCCAAGCAATGTAAAATATGGCCCAGACTGTGATTACCAGCATGAACATCAAACTTCAAAAAGTAGTTAACCATTTAATGGTTTTAGTAAATTTATACAGAAAAAGTAAGCGTTATACCGTCCAGCATAAATAAAAGTCAACTTCATTATATTTTTTCTGTAAAAACCTATTCTGCCATTAAATGAGTCGACTTCCTGTATGTCATTTTTCAAAACAAAATTCTGGATACGATCTACTCATGTAATTCTTGCACCACCTAAAGTTTATTTTTGCTTTTGCAAAAAAAAGTGCATAAATTAAATGGGGTTTTACTGTACTTTGCATTATCTTGTAGTTTTAACGATGTGATTATTTTTAGAATGATATTGTAAGATAGGTGAGAGAGGCTGCTTCTAGTCTGTTTGAACATTAAACAGGTAGAATATTTTAGCCTGATATGGCTGGTCTTAAATGCTAATGGCTTAAAAATAGCAACAAAGAATAAAATATCAAGCCAACTAAAAAAAGACTCATGAAATGTTTTAAAAAAAGATAAGTTTTATGTCACACGAGACAGATCAGTTGTGAATTGGTTTTAAGAATTGAAGAAAGTTTTTGTTTCTAAGCCTCTGAAACTACATATATTTGGTAAGATAATCTTCAAATCACATCTTGTTCCATTAATAATCATTAATTTGCCTGTTAAGCTAAAATGCTGAAGTGTGAAAATATCTAAATCTGTTAGTTGAAAACTAGAATCATTAGATAAAGTGTAAAAAGAGAAATTGTACAAATGCTAAAACAAAATGAACAAATGGGATGATATTAGAGCTCTTCTTTACCAGAAATATAATAATAGACATTCAGAGAGTTTATTAACTCATCATCATCACCATCATTTAAAGTCTGTTTTCTATGATAGCATGAGTTAGACATTTTGACAAGAATTAGTGAGCCCCAGTACCGTATCAAACTACAATGTCAGCAATGACATGGTTTATGGTTGGATGCCCTTCCTAACACAAATTACTTTGCAGCATATACTGGGTGCTTCTTTTCATGTGAAAGAAAAATTAGATGCCTTATTTTTAACCCTTTAACATTAGCGTTACTGTCATATGTAATGCTTATTTATTCACATTGTTTTCAATTAATCATGTATTATCTCATAGCTTTGAGATTTTCAATGGTAAGATTGTTTATCTTTAGAATGACAATGTAGGGTAGGTGTGAGAGGCTGGATATGGCCAGTTTGGACAAAAAATAGATAGAATATTTGGGCCAGATCTGGCCCAAATGTTAAAGGGTTAACTGATTTTATCTGTACTCTCCATCAGAATTGCTTTGAGATACAAACAATGATGACAAGTCAAAAGTTGAATACAATAATGACAGAACAGAAAATACCAAAAATAAGGTTTGTTTATTTAACCTTTAGCACACTGATTTTGCCCCTAGAAAAGTTGCCCCTGCCACTGCATTATTTTTGAGGGAACAAAAGACATGAGCACCTACTGTTTTAAAATTGTTATAACTTTCATTATATTGAGTGGACAGACTTGATTTTTTTGTAAACTAATAAAGGAATGGATGAATAATATTTTTATGTAATGCATTAAAGAGTAGATAAAAGAGTTGCCCCTCAGAAATGTACCTCTGTGGGGCCAGTACTTTTCTTAAATCAGCCAACCACAGATGATAGTATTCACTCCGTACATCATTCTCAATATAAATTGCAAGCACAGTCTATGTCTTCATTATCACTTCGAATAATTTTACCCTTGATCTCTGTCTGAGTAAAAAATCATCATCTGAGTTCAAATCAAACAAGATTATTTCCAGAAAAGTTTCAAATGCAGGAGCAACCATTTTTGTTTGGTATAAAATCCCAAAAACTAAGTTTGATTTCAAAGCTTAATGACCTTGTGTGTAGTATATAAACAAGGAAAATGGTGTTAGAAAACAAAAGTTTAGCGTCGTTCTGAATCGAAAGTAGCCTGTTTATACATTTAAGTACTGGAAATAAAGGTAGCAATGTGTTTTATTTTAAGTACCCTCCTCAAGGTGACAAAATGCACTTGCAGCTAGCAACAGGGGAGAAAACTTGTGGGTGACAAATTGCGGCAACAGCAAATAGAAGGTTAAATGTCTATGGTGTGTTTACTTGTGGTCAGGTTAGTCAAAATTGGCAGCACTGCAGAAAGGTGTTTTTCATTTTTTTGTTTTTTTTTGTTTTTTAACCCAAGTACTCATTTGTGCTAAACTTAAAGTTATACAGGTATAATTGTTAATTACACCTGTATAAATAAAAAACAGATACACTTAAAAGAGATAGTGAAAAGGAAAATGCTTGTAATAAATTATATGCAAATTAAACAAGCATAGACAAACATTACAAACAAAATAAACGGATATCCTTAACCATTTTGCAGCTTATTCATTAAATTTACAGATGAGGTGTTAAACTCGTCAGAAATAACATACCTAGGTGTGTATAAATTTCATCAAAACATGTAGGAACAAAGTTGATAGCTTTCATTCATTCTGCATACAAATTAACAGGGTGTTGGGTGATTGTACTGCTTAAAATTTAATGGTAAAAGTTGGTAACACAGGTTCCATAAAAGTATTTTTGAGCCAACACTTTCAAAAGGCTTGGTGTCTGACCATTCTTCGGGTAATATTTCCTCCAAATCACTTGAGGAAAAGTCAAACATCGAAGTGTGTAGAGAAGAAAGAGGTATATTGTTATAATTGTCGTTTCCAAAGCATTATCTGCCATTAATTTATTTAATTAAATCATTGAATAAGTCATCACTCATCGAACAATTAGCAGCTAATTTTCAAAGAAAGTTCCTTCCAAAAGCTCTGGAAGACATTGCGAAAATTCAAAACACTATAGGTTGGTATTAACAGTAAGTATTACAGAATGTAAATAAATGACAGAGAGAGAGGTTCCTCTCTTAGATTGTGGTAAGTAGCTTGCTTACCAACCACATGGTTCCGGGTTCAGTCCCACTGCATGGCACCTTGGGCAAGTGTCTTCTACTATAGCCTCAGGCCGACCAAAGCCTTGTGAGTGGATTTGGTAGACGGAAACTGAAAGAAGCCCGTCGTATATATGTATATATATGTGTGTGTATGTGTGTGTTTGTGTGTCTGTGTTTGTGTCTGTGTTTGTTTGTGTGTGTTTGTGTGTCTGTGTTTGTCCCCCGAACATCGCTTGACAACCGATGCTGGTGTGTTTACATCCCCGTAACTTAGCGGTTCGGCAAAAGAGACCGATTAGAATAAGTACTAGGCTTACAAAGAAAATGACTGAAACAAGTAAAAGAGTAAAAGAGTGATTATAACAATTATAAACAAGAGAAGTGGGATGGGGGATCATTTCATGCTGCTTCAAGTGGTATAGTACTGACAGACAGATGCAGTGCCGTACAGATCTGTTTTGTACAATCTGTGTGTTAATAAAACACAAAGTTGTAGTTGGTTTACAAAACTAGTCTCAATTCATAATTTGCTTCAAAAATGAAAGGCATAGCAGAGGGAGATATATTTTCATTAGAAATACAGCAATAAAAGGGCCTAAAAGCAATAACTAAGAAGAAACGAGGGTAAACTATGAATAACTGATAATTAATTCTATGTAAAAAAGATACTTGTACATAGCATTGTGGATAATGACTGCAAAGGATTCTTTTGGCACCTCAAGTGTTTGGAATTACTTTCATAGAAAATAAATAAGATTTCAGGAAGAGATTAATTAAAGAGATCGCATAAAAGGCACCCACACTAGTCCCATGCTGGTGCCGGCATATAAAGCATTGGTGCTGGTGCCATGTAAAAATCACCCAGTACATGTTATTAAGTGGTTGGCATTAGGAAGGGATTACAGCTGTAGAAACCATGCCAAAACAGACAATTGAGGATTGGTGCAGCTCTCCAGCTTACCAGCAACTATCAAACTGTCCAACCCATGCCAGCATGGAAAACAGACAAATGATCGTCATTATCATCAACATTATCAATTACTTTATCCGAAAGATACAAAAAAGACTGAGTTCAGACTACTTACCGTGTTGGTGTCACAATGAGAGCAAATATACCATATGGATCCTCAGAGAGAAGTTGAAGGATGGGCAGGGCAAAAGCTGCAGTTTTCCCACTTCCTGTCTTAGCACTTGCAAGACAATCTTGTCCTGGAAACAATAAAACAAAAGAAAAAAATATTAAACCCACTTTCAAAAATTATGAATTAATATACTATAGACTATAGTAAGGCATAGGAGTGGCTGTGTGGTAAGTAACTTGCTTACCAACCACATGGTTCCGGGTTCAGTCCCACTCCATGGCACCTTGTGCAAGTGTTTTCTACTATAGCCTCGGGCCGACCAAAGCCTTGTGAGTAGATTTGGTAGACAGAAACTGAAAGAAGCCTGTCGTATGTATATATATGTGTGTGTGTGTTTTTGTGTGTCTGTGTTTGTCCCTCCAACATCACTTGACAACCGATGCTGGTGTGTTTACGTCCCCGTAACTTAGCGGTTCGGCAAAGGAGACCGAT
>NC_142929.1:30339071-30411571 GCF_046866305.1 Octopus bimaculoides | reverse complement strand
TAAATAAAAGTATGATTTCAAGAAAGTACCTGAGGAAAGTTTAATTTAAAACTTCAATATCAATAGAAATCATATTTCTTTTTTCTACTGTTTTTCTATCTATTTATATATTTATTTACTGTTCTGTTTAGCTTCTTTCTTCACCAGAAAAAAAAAAAAAAAACTAAAAGATTAAGACATATTTACTCAGAAAATTAAGTCCACTGGTAGAATCCTTCAATTAAATCTTGTAATGAGCTGGCTATTTTCAATCTCATTCCCCCACTCCGAACCCATTCATCACATGACCCTGTTTATTCACAGGAGCAAACAGTAGAAAGACAAAAATACCTTAAAGGTAACAGGCATAAATAACAGAAGAATAAACACCTAGAAAGTAAATCTATCAGATCTAATCATACTGTGTCCTTACAATGACAAACATATCTTTTTTTACACATATTGTCCTAGTCATGACTTTAACCATTTAGCATTCAGATTACTCTGTGAGACATATTGCTAATTTATTCACATAGAGCAATTACTCTTTTACTTGTTTCTGTCATTTGACAGTGGCCATGCTGGAGCACTGCCTTAAAGGGTTTTAGCCGAAGAAATTGACCCCAGGATTTATTCTTTGTAAGCCTGGTATTTATTCTATCGGTCTCTTTTCCCTAACCACTAAGTTACGGGAACATAAACACACCAGCTGTCAAGTGATGGTGGTGGGGACAAACACAGACACACACACATATATCATATATATATACAAATATATACAAACATACATACATATATATATATACATACATATACATATAGATATACATACATACATATACACATACATATATATATATACATACACACATATTATATACATACATACATATTCAAACATACACACACACACACACATATACAACAGGTTTATTTCAGTTTCCATCTACCAAATCTACTTACAAGGCTTTGGTCAGCCCGATTCTATAGCAGAAGACACTTACCCAAGGTGCTATGCAGTAGGACTGAACCCGGAACCATATGGTTGGGAAGTAAACTTCTTACTACACAGGCACGCCTGTGCCACATTGGTTTGAATTAATCATGCATTACAACGTAGCGTCAAGACTTCAATGATGTGATTGTTTGGTTTTAGAATGACATTGCAGGGTAGATATGAGGGGCCAGATCTGACCAGTTTAATGCCAAGGGGTTAAACTGCATCTGGTAGTAGTGGGGCAGAGGTATGGGAGTTCCAGGGTTTTAAGGAGCCCTCAAGGAATCCTTTTCTAGACACTCAATCAGCTGCAATTAAGAACCAAATTCCTGTATATCACATCTTACTATTTAAAACAGGAAACAATTAACTGATGGTCAAAACCTGGGGACTCAATGATCAAAGTGGGAATGTTTTTAATCATATAGATGCAAGCATAGCTTGAGGTTTGGTTGTGAGCATGTCGATCAGATCATCCCCCAGTTCACAACTGGTACTTAATTTATCGACCTTGAAAGGATGAAAGGCAAAGTTGACTTCGGCAGAATTTGAACTCAAAACGTAAAGACAGACAAAATACAGCTAAGCGTTTTGCCCAGTGTGCTAACATTTCTGCCAGCTCACCACCTTAGCCAATTCAAAGAATGTTGAAAAAAATGACAAAAAGTCAGGTGATGCTGTAGCATGGACATAAGTAACAGCCATTTTAAAAGTTTCTTCTTCATTTAGAAGAAACGTAAAAAATATTTTTTCCATTAAAAGGAAAAAGATTAAAACTTATGTCAAAACTTCAATTATTATTTCAATTAGGAAACTGTCAGGTTTTCTGAGATTAATAGGATATCAATACATTTCCTCCTTCTTTCTATAAACATAACGGTATGCGTGTGCATGTGAGGGTGTTTATAAATACACACACACATATATATATATATATATATATATACACACACACACACACACACTCATATATATATATATATATATATATATATATATATATATATACACACACACACACACACATCCACACATACATATATATATATACATACACATGCCCACACACAAACATATATACACACACACATATATATATATATATATACATATATATACACATATTATTATTATTTACTGTTTGTTTCCTATGCTGGCATGGGTCGGATGGTTCGACAGGAACTGGTAAGTCTGAAGACTGCACCAAGCTCAGTTTTCTGCTTTAGCATGGCTTCTATTATGGTTGGATGCTCTTCCTAAAGCTAAAGAATACATATACACACACATATATATATATTTGACCAGTATCAATCTATGGGCACTGGCCATGCTGGAGTACTAATGCACTGGTGCTACTATTTCTACTGACTTCTTTTTGTGGCGTGTTTAAGACGAAGGAAGGAGTTTTTTGGCAGAGTATTAAAAATCTATGGAGCTGTGGACTCTAAGCTGTTAACACTTTAGTTAATATAGTAGCCTTAATTTCAGTTAATTTTAAAAATAATGAAGAATTTAGTAAAATAATTTGACTGACAACTGTTGGTGCTGCCAATTATGGTTGTTTTCGGAGTAAAAGAAGGAGGGAAAGAGAGTTTAGTGGGAAACAGAAGGAAGGGTGAAGCTTAACTTTACGGGGAGGGAACCACTCAGAGCTTATAATTTTTCCTTTTTGCTTTCCTGTATCTTTATTATGTGAGGTTTTTTTCTTATGAGCGAAAGAACTTCTGAAATAATATTTCCATATAATTTCTCATTATTAAGCTGCAGCTTGGAACAAATTAACATGAAATTTTGATGGTAAGCTTTAACTCAAATCACATTAAAACAGAAAATTTGGTAGCAAATGTTGGTAGCAAAAGGGTTAAAGTACTGCAAAGACTTCTTCTGGTACAGCTCTCACTTCCTTGGTACACACCAGTCTTTATCCAGGTTCACTCAAGAAACCTGTTTCTTCTCTTCTCCTCATCCTAACCTCCCCTCTCCTAGTCTATTCATCACCTTACCATCCAAATCTTCCCCCACATATGCCAACCATCAGGAATTCATTTGCCCACATTTTTTCACAATTTCAAACTTAACGCCAACACTATCAATCTTACCAAACTGGTAATGCTTGCAAAGATCACAGAACACTGGCTCCGAATTCCTGAGAAGAGAAACAGGTTTCTTGAGAAGGCTTTGGTAAAAATGGTATGTAGTTAACCAGTTGAGGGAAGTGATAGTTTTGCATTATCCTAACCAGCAAGCTTTTGCAGTGCTTTATCATTTTTGAGACCATATTTCTAATTAAATGCACTATTTACCTGCTATAATTTATCAACTAAAATAATTAGCAGTTTGTCTCCATTTTTTCCCCTTATTTTATAGCAAACTGTAACAAAAAGGATTAATTGAATAAAATTTATATTCTTCTTTACCATTTGATAATTGATAAAATAAATGGTTATGTTGAAGAAGTTTACTTCCGAATCAAATGGTTTCAGGTCCAGTTCCACTGTGTGGCACCATGAGCATGTGTCTCCCACTAAAGCCTCAGTCTGATTAATGCCTTGGAAGTGAATTTAGTAGTTGGAAATTTTATGGAAACCCATTTTGTGTGTGTGTGTGTGTGTGTGTGTACACCTGTGTTTGTCCTTGCCACTGCTTGAAAACAGGTGCTGGTTTGTTTACATTTCTATAACTTCGTAGGTTTGGCAAAAACAGGTTGATAGTATAAGTACTTGAAAATAAGTGCTGGTGTCAATCAGCTCAATTTTAATAAATGCCTTCAATGTGGTGCCTCTGCATGGCCACAGTCCAATGACTGAAACAAGACAAACAAAAAGACAAATGATATTCACTGATGAGATCCAATAAGATTGAAAAACATCTTTTCCTGTTATCGTCCCCACTAACAAAGATCAAACTAATTTAATTAATTTTCAGTTGATTGAAATTAGTTCCTCTTTTCTGTGAGTCACTAATGAATGCAATTAAGTTTTAGTAGATTTTTTTTTTTCTCCTCCAATTAAGGAGAAAATTTTAATTCATTATGAACTTTTGGCACATGTGATTTAGTGCGTTCATACATAACTGATTCATTTCAATCTATGCCACTGGCTAATTTGAGTTATTTCCCTTGGCTCAATTTTGTTTTCTATTAAAAAAACAATGTCCCATGAAACAGCATCGTTAAGATAAATCTGTGAACGCTTTTATTTGAATTTGTAGACTAAATTATTCAAAGTTGTTATTTAGCTTCAAAGATTTCCATAAGTGACCACCCCATCTTTATTTCAGACAGTGTGTCTATAATTGGAAAAGCCAGGATACTTTTTATCTATTATCTTTTTACTTGTTTCTGTCATTAGACTGCTGCCATGCTGGAGCACCATCTTGAAGAAATTTTACTCCAGCAAATTGAGCCCAATATTTATACTTTTTTTTTTAAATTGGAATTTAGTCTATCAGTTTTCTTGCTGAACTGCCATGTTATGGGGATATAAACACACCAACGCTAGTTATCAAGCAGTGGTAGGAGACAAACACACAATATAAATAAATATATATATATATATATATACACACACACACACACACACACACACACACACACACACAGTGGGGTGCAAAAGTGTGTGTGTGTGAACAAAAGAGAGGAAGGAGTCTAGTTGTTCACAGGAGAACAAGGTCACATACAGCTGTTTCAGGGATATGAAGAATATCCCATCATCAGAAATAAAATGAGATTCACACTGCCTAGGCTTTGTTGTCTCATTTTATTTAATATATATATATATATATATATATATATATATATATATATAATAAAAGTTTTAAAATGTACAGTAAATGCACAAACGAAAAACAGACACAGGTCCCCAACTCCTCATCAGTTATCAGCCAGTGAGTTGAACATGATTTCAAGACTTCTTTCAGTTTCCATCTATCAAATCCACTCAAAAGGTTATGATCAGCCTAGGGCTATACTAGAAGACACTTGGCCAAGGTAATCTGCAATGGGACTGAACCTGGAGCCATGTGGTTTGGAAGCAAAAGGAAAAAGAAAAGACAACAGAAGAATGTGATTTAACCTTTAAATATTTAAATCAAGTAATATCTGGCTCGAATATTCTATGTGTTTTATGTTCAAATCAGTCATGTCTAGCTTCTCACACCTACACTATAATGTCATTCTAAAAATACATACTCACATCATTAAAATATCGAAGTTACAAAACAATGCATGATTAATTTAAAACAATGTCATTCACCCTTTGGCATTCAGAATATTCTTTCAGTTATAATGTTTATTTATTCAATTGTTATGTGTTAACAAGCACTGTCTCATAGCTTTCAGATTTTGATTATGAGATTATTTTAGGATGGCATTATAGGGTAGGTGCAAGAGGCTGGATCTGGTCAGTTTGAACATAAACCAGGTAGAATATTCCGGCTGGTTTAGATGTGAAAAGGTTAAATATACATTCAGTTTCACAGAGTGATCTGAATGCTAAAGGATTACTGGAAATTTGGCTGTTTATTCTAACGGGTTGAGAAACCATACAGACTCATCCCAACTCCTGAAATTGTTAGTCGTTTCACTTCAGGTTAGCCTTAATCAGGAAGGCCTATCGTATCAAACTGTTCCAGCAATGATCATCTTGCCTGCTTTTTTATTTTTTTTTTCAACAGGCACATAGACATGTAGAGACATTGTTGATGATGTGATCATTAATTTCAAAGCTTTTCTTAATATATTATTAATGCTCGATAATGATTGGATTTCACAAAAACACAGCACTCTTCTTGATGAGTTGTTTTGATAACATGTTCACCGTCTTCAATAGACAGAGTGCACTCAGTGCATCTAATAATACACTGTGCATAATTAGTGTGTTTTTAGCAAGTGCTTTGGTTGCTGTAACTTATGATTTTGAATTTGTTTTTTCTGTATTGCTACATAGTCAAGCCTACTAAATTATTTAAATTATTTATATATCCATTATTGACAAAGTGCATTAGTTTTTTTTTTTGGGGGGGGGGCTTTTAGTTTAAATTTCATCCACTCAGATGGTTCAAATCTTGGCTTCTTAACTCTTTTGATTCCAACCCATTTGAGACTGCTCCTGGTTCAGTGTCACAAACTTCTCATTTTAAAAGGATATCAATTAAAATAAAACCTTTAACCGATTAGCATTCAGATTACTGTCAAATGCAATGTTTATTTATTCACATTGCTTTGAATTAATCATGCATTATCTGATGGCTTTAAAATTTTGATGAAGTGATTGTATATTTTTTTTAGAATGACATTGTAGGGGAGGTGTGAGAGGTTTGGTCTGGCCAACTTAAGCATCAAACAGGTAGGATATTCAAGCCAGATATGGTCAGTTTAAATGCTAAAGGGCTAATATGGAAAGTTATATTACAAAATTCTTCATTATTTTCAAAATTGATTAAAACAGGGACAGTTCATTTCAAGAGACAGAATTTTGTCAGTGAACAGGTCACAGTCTCAAAGCACCGAAAATATTTCGGCAAATTAAATTTAAATGTTGAAGTGAATCTCACGGTTTTTGTTTGTTTCTTAAATGGCTTATAAACACCTTCCACACTGCAATTGTTTTCGTTCCAGCACATGATCTCAGATCAGGTCACTTGCTTTGCAAGTACATCTCAGTAATATGTTAACAAAAGAATTTTAATTTGTTCTATAAGTTGCTGAGGACAGAAAACTACCTGATGAGTAATTCTTGGCATCAGTCATTGATAAGACTTGTGCAAGTGTGAACGTAGTTAATTCTTGTGTGTCTGGTACACTACAATGGTAGCATTGCTCTGAGTTTTGATCGGGGCTGTGGAGTTGGAGCCGTGGAGTCGGAAACAATTAAGGAGGAGTAGGAGTCGAAAAAACTATACCAACCCCGACTCCAATTCACAATATCTTCCTTCTTTAATATAAACCAGTTATAACATATAGGGCTACTCAAAGTACAAGTATATGCATATGCTTTATGAGATATGTAGACCACAATCACTTAATTACATAAAGCGGAGTTTCAGTAGGAGTTGGTGGTGCCAATAGTAGAGGAGTCGGAGTCAAAGTTTTTTGTATCGACTCCACAGCCCTTGTTCTGATAGTCAATAGATTTTGTGCCTTTTGTGTAGAATACTGCTGTTGCAGCAATCAGTTTTCTGTTGATCCCCCCCTCTCTCTCTCTCTCATCAGTTGTAATAATATAGGGAGTTTCCATTATGACTGGTTAGCTTGATAAGGATTAACCTTCCTGATACCAATTCAACTAAGACAGTACTGCAATTAAGCATTCGTATTTAAACTGAGATTTTAATCAGAATCTCATAACAAATGATAACATGAGACTTCAGTGAGTCGGTGAATAACAGTGTAATATGCCAATAAATAAAGTTATAGATATTTTACTACACCACTCTGAAATCTGTATTATACTGAAAATCAACTGAAACATACAGGCAGGCCACTCATTAGAAATATTAGAAAGACAACTTCGAAAGGATTAATTATTCTCATCATTCAAGCTTGCATAGGTCATTCACACTTTGTTGAAGCAGATTTTCTACAGTCAGATGCCTTTCCTCTCATCAACCCACTCCTGCTTGCAAGCAAAGTAATATTTTCTCATAGGTTGACATGCTTTTCATAGAAGACTGAAAATGAACAACTTTGCTTTGTATGACAATGATGTACATACACACATATTTATTTACACACACATACACACATACACAGCAGCACTTTTCACACTGAGGCTGTCCACATTTTGGCACTAACCCTTTCAGGACGCCAGCAGATTTCAACATGGCAGATTGGGAAGGTATTTCAAAGGGTTAAGATGTGCTGAAGAAGGTAAGATTTTTGTATCAAACCAGAAACTGACCCACATATATACCTGTACCATTAAATATATAGCTTTATGCTATATAGGTATGTGAGAGTATTTTTCGATCCATTTGCTTGTATACTGTTAAATCTGTTATTTTCAGTGTTAATTTTTTGGTGGTCCAAATGAGGATTTTAACTCTCATTTCTAGTGGGTAGACACTTTAATGTGTCCTTATGATGAATATATATATATAACAGAAACTCGCACAGCAAGAGAGATCTTCAAAGGAAGTATTCCCATCTGATAAGTGTTTTGGCCCTTATACCTTACACACTACGGAATCCAGGGCCCAGCTAGGTCCTGAGTCCTAGGTGTCCTGCCACTTTCCAAAATCTTGTCTCCAGCGGGATTTGAACAGGAGTCGCTCTTTTGTTCCCAGGTCTGGGTTTCAGCTCACTAGGCCACTCTGACCGAAGAAGGAACCGGCCAAATTGACAACATCCTTACCAGTAAACAGGAAAGATGGCTACTTATAAATGACAAAACCTTCCCAGGTGAAGAATGCACCCCACAACATAGATTAGTAGTTAGCAACGTCAGGATCAGGGTTAAATGGATGCTCAGAAGACAACCAGAAGAGTCTGGAAGCTTAAAGATCCTGCGAATGGACAAAGATTTAGAGACGTATTACTCGAAGCTTTTGACGAAATAGAGGGGGATATAGCATCACATGATGTGGAAGTCAACTGGAGGTTTCTACAGGACAACCTGTTAAGAGCTACTGACAAGATCTGTGGATGGTGCAAAGTCCCCTCTCAACCTAAGGTAACATGGTGGTGGAACAATGTAGTTGACAGGGCGTTAGGAAGGGCATCCAGCTGTAGAAGCCATGCCAAATCAAACTGGAGTCTGATGCAGGCCCAGCTTGCCAGCCCTGGTCAAACCATCCAACCCATGCCAGCATGGACAATGGCCATTAAATGATACTGATTATAAAATACAACTGCACAAAAATGAGAATACAATTTTTTTAAAGCTAAAATTGAAAGAAAATATAGATAAGCACAAAAGATAATGACCACTATCATATCATCATCATTATTATTTTGCTTTTAATCTGCATATTATTATTATTATTATTATTATTACTATTATTACTATTATTGAATGTAATTTTATTTGGGTAAAATATTTTCTCACGTCACCAACGAGAAGTGACAAAAGATTGGGTGGAGCTTGGTAAAATATCAGTTTAATTAGGTAACGGTCTGCTACATTACTCAGAATTTTCTGGTTCATTAGAGCTAGAGTATGATTAGCTCAAGGAAAATGAACAGCAAACTATATCTCCTTACCTTCATATCTCCTCACACACACACACACACACACACACACACACACACACACACACACACACACACACACAGCTCTCGGTCTTTCTCTCACATTTAATTTGTCAATGTGTGTGATTTCTTCTATTTTATCCTGTCAGATAATAAGTTTGCTTGACTGGCTTTCCTTACCAGAAATGAAAGCAACTTCCCACCGAAGCCAACAGTGCAACACCAATAGGGCCAATATATAATTAAGATGAAGGCATTGGAATTCCATTTCGGTTTTGCTAAAGTAAGCATGCCGTTTTTGGCAGTACTTACTGAAATGAAACAAAATAGTTTTGCGTATCAGAAATATATAGGATTTTAGAAAATAATAAGCGTGTGTGTGTGTGTGTGTGTGTGTGTGTGTGTGTGCGCGCGCGCGCGCACAGGGTTACATTATCTATCTATCTATACACATTTTGTTTATATTTTAAATTCTGTTATTAGATATGTAAAACATCCATTATTGAAGGAAGAAATGGTGGTCGAAGAGGGAAGGATGAATGAATAGACAGACAAAGAAACAGACAGCTAGATTGTGATTAGACAAACTGACAGATAGACAGGCAGATAGCTAAACAGAGATGGAAAGATGTGCCTTAACCAGACACCCACATACAGACATGACTGTGTGATTGTGTTTGAGAGGTGTGCTTTCCAACCACATAGTCTTGGGCTCAATCCCACTAGGTGGTACCTTGGACAAGTACCTTCTCTAGCGCCAGGCCAACCAAAGACTTGTTATTGGAATTGGTAGAGAGAAATTATAAGCAGTCCATCATACATGTGTGTGTGTGCGTGTATACATACATGCATACAAATTTAAGTCACAATATATGGATTCAAGGAATCCCGTAGTACTCATAAAAAAACACCCTGGATCTAAGAAATGGCACCTTATAACTTATATCCTCAATAGGAAAAGTGATATCAGGAACTTTGCTATTGTGCAAGTTATGCTGGATGGACTAGAGGTTTTTGTGTGCTAAGGTGAATTTTTTGTTCAGCCTAAAGTAGGAGTAAACAAAAACAAGTTACCTAAATGTTTGAGTCATGCACGCCTGGTCAGCCCTCACAGAACTCACTGTAAATTGTGATACGGCTATTGTTCACAACAGAACATGTGCAACTTGTGGAAAAGTGTTCCTTTCAGTTGGAGGATTGAAAAGGAACGTCAAAAGCAGTCCTATTGTGGCACCTGTTCTCTCTGCCAGCCAGCACAGCTGTGCATTATGCCATAGAATGTGAAAATCTTTGGCTGGACTCAAGAGTCATACAAGGACTTCACATTGCATCATCAATGACTCATATCAATGCTTCTTTCTAGCAATGGCTTTGCTCGTATACAAGCAAGCAGCTATTATATATTACATCAACCCCCAGGGATCACTATCATCATCATTTACCATCTGTTTTCCATGCGGGCATGAGTTGGATGGTTTGAGAGGACCTGGCAAGGTCAGGGGTACACCAGATTCTATAGTCTGTTTTGGCTTGGTTTCTATAGCTGGATGCCCTTCCTAGCACCAACCACTTCACAGAGTGTACTGGGTGCGCTTTTTTTACATGGTACCATCACCAGTGCTTTTCATTTGCTTAACTGGAATTTCTTTTATCAACTCCATTGGTGGAATTTGAACTCAGAACCTGAAGACAGACAAAATGCCAAGTGTGCTAATGACTCTGCCAGCTCACCACCATCTAACAGCAATACCATTAAAATATAAAAACTTTTTTTTTTTTTTTTTTTGTTAAATTTGAGAATAATACAGGTTTGCAAAATATAGGTTTCCTGTTTGTTAGTAAGTATAGCCAATATGAAACAGTATTGTCACCAAGTGATATAGCAATTTCTGTGAAAATATTTCATTTCAGTATTAAGTAAAGACACAAAAAGATTTGACGAGTTATTAATTCAATTGTAATTCTATGCTTCAAACAAACAACAATGAAACACATTGGAATACAAGAAATTAAAAGCTTTAAATGTTAGAAATACAGAAACACTGTGTTAAATTTTTAAAAACACCTATGAGAATAGGTCTCCTTCGTAATTAGACATTAACATCTGTGCAAATACATTCATACAAATGTTCACTCTAACACAGACCAACATATTATACACACACAAATACATACATAGACACATACATACATATGGAAATAAAATGAAAGAACAAAAACAACAAAAAACACAAGGGAACAAGTTTTTACAAAGGTGTTATATATATATATATATATATATATATATATATATGTATATATATATATATATATATATATATATATATATATATATATATATATGTATATATATATATATACATATATATATATATATATATACATATATACATATACATATATATATATATATACATATACATATATATATATATACATATATATATATATACATATATATATATATATACATATATATATATATATACATATATATATATATACATATATATATATATATATACATATATATATATACATATATATATATATATACATATATATATATATATATATACATATATACATATATATATATATACATATATACATATATATATATATACATATATACATATATATATATATACATATATATATATATATATATATATATATATACATATATATATATATATATATATATATATATATATATATATATATATATATATATATATATATATATAGGCACACACACACACAAAATACAGCTAATCATCTCAGTCATACATACTAACAAACAGGAGACCTATATTCAATATATATATATATGTTATGTACATATAAGTGTTTGTGTGTATACATATATATATATATATGCATACACACTCACAATCTTACTACAAAACTACATATACTTACACTTGTGTTTGTGTGTGTATGTATGTGTGCAGACAGGCAGACAGGCAGACAGACAGAGATACACAGGCAAATAGACTGATAGGTAGATGAACAAACATGTTTCCATAGAACAGAGCATAATTAAGCAAAGATATTACTAATTAATAGAATATTTAATGTAAAGAATGCAAACAGCATTTATTAAATCTTTATAAATATTTGTCAAATAGAATGGTATTACCAAATCATTTACTTTACAGCTGAATATGAAGGAAAAAAATGATAATAATAATAATAAATTTTCGTTAAAATAAATGATTTCATAGTGTAAAGAACACAATATTGAGAGAAGAAACATATTTGATTTTGGCATATGATCTAGATAATGAATGAAATCCTTTGAGGGTTCCAATCATTAAAATGTAGACTGACATTCTCCGATTCAACAGACATACAATTATAGCTAACCTATTCCATGAGAATTAATTATTTCTTTTCATAACGCCATGAAATGAAATTCTGAAATTAAAAGAGGCAGGAAACAAAATTGCTATCATAATTTCAAAGAAACATACAAAATAATAAATTGCAAATACAAAACTAAATAAATAGATGAATTATATGTTTCTTAAATAATGTTTTTTTTTAATCAGTTCTTTTACAAATTTTTTCCTCCTTACAAGCCACATGTATTGAATATGTGAATATGACTCATAATAACATACATACATCCAAATTACATACAAACATACATAGAAAGAATGAGTGACACATAACTACATGCATGCAATTTATATATCTTAGCTCAAGTCAGCGTTCTCTATGTGTGATATGTCTAGTATATTTCCCCGTCTTCTAAAACAAATATAGTTTCAAGAGGACAGAATGTTTTCATATCATTCCAAAAATGTCACCATGCCCAAGCTTGAAATAAGCCAGCCACTCCAACTGAACAGCAATAGCAACAACAATGAAAAGCAAACAAAGACAATATTAATACATTAGTTCGAAACTAGACAAACTTTCCCTCGGTTTTCTTCTGAGACAAGTTACAGTTAAAATTAGTTCATTGCAGTACAACGCAAACCATTTTACATCAAGACTGTTTATAAAGATGAAATAATTAAACATCAAGCAGCTGCAGACATAATTATAATTAAAATATTGTTAAACGACATGGTGTAAGTTAAATATAATTCATCAATTCTACACTACAGCTATGAATTTGCTTTCTTGCATGCATCAACGTTATGGATTGCAGAGGGTTAGCTCCATTTAAGGACACTACCCTCTCTCTCTCTCTCTCTCTCTCTCTCACTCTATTTCTTGCTAGGTCAATATGAAGGTTGTGTTCATGACTATTTAACACTTTAACATTTGAACTAGCCATAACTGGCTTTAAATGTTCTACCTGTTTTGTGTGCAAACTGACCAGATCATACCTCTCACACCTACCCATAAATGTCATTCAAATCATAAACAATCACATCACTGAAATCTCATAGCTATGAGATAATGCACGAATAATTCAAGACAATATAAATGAATATGTATTGCAACTGACAGAGTAATCTGAATGCTAAAGGATTAAAGCAGTTGTTCCCAAAGAGAGTGGGGCTGATCCCTTGGAGGCATGTTGAGGAAAAGATGGGTGATAATAGGGAGGCCAAAATAATGAGTTAATTAGGTTAAGTCTTTTTTTTTTTTTGTGAAATACAGTAATTTTGAATTTACTGATGAAAATGGTCTACGTTTATGGTGGTGAATAGGGGGGGGGCTCTACGAATGTGGCCTGGGAACGGGGGGGGGTGCAGCCTGAGGAAGTTTGGGAACCATCAGTTTAAAGGGTTTTCAGTACTGGTGGGAAGCAAGGGAGAAGACAACTCAAAATTAACTGAAGACCTGGCCTCACTGATTGCAACAACGGACTCTAAGAAAGGTAATCAAAAACTAGGTTGTGATGTTAAATCAGGTAATCAAATAAGCTATAGCAATATCTGAATTCAGAGTGCAAAGAGTTGGAAACAATACAACATGGTATATCATTTGATGCACTACCAATTCTGTTAGTCTCCTTCCTTAGATTAATCATCATCATCGTTTACTGTCCGCTTTCCATGCTAGCATAGGTTGGACGATTTGACTGAGGACAGGTGAACCAGATGGCTACACAAGGCTCCAATCTGATCTGGCAGTTTCTACAGCTGGATGCCCTTCCTAATGCCAACCACTCCGAGAGTGTAGTGGGTGCTTTTACGTGCCACTGACACGAGGGCCAGTTAGGCGGTACTGGCAATGGCCATGCTCAAAATGTGTTTTTTATGTGCCACCAACCTTAGAACGACAAAAGGCAAAGTTGAATTTGATGGGATTTGAACACAAAACTCAAGAAACTAGTACAGATACCATAAGGTGTTCTGTCCTTCTCTTTAATGATTCCACCATCATAGACTGGTACTTCATTTATGGATCCCAAGAGGATGAAAGGTAAAATTGACATCAATGGGATTTGAACATAAAACTCAAGTAGCCAGAACAGATACTGCAAAGTATTCTGTTTTTCTCTCTCTAATAATTCCAGCATCATAGACTGGTTTTATGTTTATGAAGCCCTGAAGGATGAAAGGTAAACTTGATGGGATTTGAACCCAAACCCAAGGAGCCAGAAGAGATACTGCAACACATAACAGAATACAGAGTGTCTGTACTTCTTTCCTCCTCCACACCACTTACCCACTAAGTACACACAGGTTCTCTTTTGGGATCATATTATTGCTGCTATTATTCTTTAACTCCAGGTCAATCTCTCATTGAATAAGTCTGTAATCAAATCCATTCCAGCCATGATCATCTCAGCTTTTTGTCCATCTAAGATTAACATTGTTCAATATAAGCACAGGCATAGCTGTGTAGTAAGAACTTTGCCTTCCAATTACATGGTTCCAGGTTCAGTCCTAGTGTGGCACCCTGAGCAAGCATCTTCTACTATAGCCCTGGGCTGACCGAGGCTTTGTGAGTGGGTTTGTTAGATAGAAACTGGAAGAAGCCCATTGTGTGTGTGTGTGTGTGTGTGTGTGTGCAAGCGCATGCATTTGTCCCCACCACCATACGACAACTAGTGTCAGTCAGTTTATGTCTCTATAACTTAGTGAATCAGCAAATGAGATTGATAGAATAAGTAGCAGGCTTTTAAAAAATAAGTACTGAGGTTGATTTGTTTCACTAAAATCCTTCAAGGCAGAGCTCCAGCATGGCCACAGTCAATGACTGTTAAACAAGTAAAAGATAAAAGATGTCTAGAAAAGGTTATTATACCAACATTATTAACACATACACTGATTCAATTCCACCCCTTTATTATAAGTCAACTGGTTAAATATCCAACTAAATAAGTGATGGTTTATTGTCATTTTGGGAGAGATATTTGGCTGCTATTTCTAGCACATTGAATGACCATGTGCTGGTTCACTTGACTTGTTCTGTTGCTATTGTTGTTGATTAAACTACATAAAATGATTAAATATTCACGAATGCACATGTACTACCCCATACTGTTTCCTTCCTAAGATCTTGAAATCAACCATAATAGAAAAGAACTCAGAAATCTTCCCAAACTGTGTAATGTTAAAATGAAATTAGAAAGGAAATTTAGAAATGGAAAAAAAAAAAAAAGAAAAAAAAGTGTGTTGGGGAGGAGAACTTTTCCATCTACTTTTGTGATGCAGCTGTCATAGAGTTGTAATCAGAGAGGGAAAAGAAGAAGGGATATATGAAGAAGGCAGGAAAACAAAAGACAATGGGTAGACCAGAATACAATTTTCACAGAGCTGCTGCTGAAAATGAGGAGAGGAAATGTGACAAAAGATAGCTTTCTTCAATAGGTTTCATCACACTTTGGCCAGGAACAAAAATTCCAAAGCAATTACAAACAATAGACTTTTGTGTTGACATTCCATCTTGGCATTATTGTCAGTCACAAGTGCTTAGGACAATTATAACAACAGTTATTAAACTACAGATTGGTTGCTGGAAAGAATCCATCAGTTAATACACAACAAGCCTGGCTGTTATGCCAAGCCAATTCCAAGCAGCTCTACAGACAAACAGAAATCAAAACAAGCACATAAACACAAACATACACATCCAGACATGTATAGTATCAATTTAAAAGAAAAACACAAATGAGAAATTGAAAAGGATTCTTTCTAATATGTAATGCCAGTTTAAAATAAAAACTGTTTATCCAAGACATAAGGAATGCAAAGATTTGTGAGTCACTGGTAACTTACTGACAACATGAACTTCAAGAATGATGACACAAATATAGAATGTCCAATAGTTTGCTATATTCTAGATGAGTCAATCAAAGAGTTTCCAGATTCCTTATTTAAGAAATGATATCACTTTAACTTTCCCTGTATCATAATTCACCTCCTCTTCCTCATCATCATTTTAATACTCTTTTACTTGTTTCAGTCATTTGACTACGGCCATGCTGGAGCACCGCCTTTAGTCAAGCAAATCGATCCCAGGATTTATTCTTTGTAAGCCTAGTACTTATTCTAGCGGTCTCTTTTGCCGAACCGCTAAGTTAAAGGGACGTAAACACACTAACATCGGTTGTCAAGCGATGGTGGGGGGACAAACACAGATACACAAACACACATACATATATACGGGCTTCTTTCAGTTTCCATCTACTAAATCCATTCACAAGGCTTTGGTCAGCCCGAGGCTATAGTAGAAGACACTTGCCCAAGGTGCCACGCAGTGGGGCTGAACCCGGAACCATGTGGTTGGTAAGCAAGCTACTTGCCACACAGCCACTCCTGTCCACTTTTCCATGCACACATGGGTTAGACAGAGTTCATTGAGGCAGATTTTCTACAGCTGGATGCCCTTCCTGTTACTGACCCTCACCTGTTTCCAAGCAAGGTAATATTTCCCCCATTGCTAGGCATGTTTCCATACAATATGGGAAATGAACAACACACCGCTTGTATGACAGTGACAATCATTTACAATTTTCATGCAATATCAAGACTAAGCTACACAAATGTGTGTGTGTGTGTGTGTATATATATATATATATATAGAGAGAGAGGGGGGGGGGGTATCAACATGCGGCAACGCACTGTGGATGCAGCAATGTACTGTTACAGCATATGCCCCATGCTACTACTACCGCTACTACTACTACTACAACTTACAGCTGTCAATTCTAATTCCAACTCCCAGAAGACAATTCATCATACTAACACACAACATCCACAAAGAATTCTGACAAGTGATAATCACAGAAATGGCTATTTGACACATAGGTATTTAGTTCCAAATTATATTTGAATTTCTTTCATATACCACCTGCATGATAATTACAAAGTTAACTAGGTCAAATTATATTCATTGATTAGACCATTCAATAATCATCATAAGTCTATTCATATATTTTCCAGAAGGCAACCTATATAGGCTTTTACATTTTCGTTGGCTCCAGTAGTTTATTCCATCAATAAATATCAAAAGTTATCAGTAAATATAAGGCATGTAGATATAGTTTGCTTTATTGTGCAGTAAGTAGCTTGCTTACCAACCACATGGTCCAGGGTTCAGCCCCACTGTGTGGCACTTTGGGCAAGTGTCTTCTACTATAGCCTCAGGTCAACTAAAGCCTTGTGAGTGGATTTTGTAGATGGAAACTGAAAGACGCCCGTCGCATATATGTGTGTGTGTGTGTGTGTGTGTGTGTGTGTGTGTGTGTGTGTGTGTGTGTGCCTGTGTTTGTCCCCCCACCATTGCTTGACAACTGATGTTAGCGTGTTTACATCCCCGTAAGTTAGTTCGGCAAAAGAAACCGATAGAATAACTACTAGGCTTACAAAGAATAAGTCCTAGGGTCGATTTGCTCGACTAAAGGCGGTGCTCCAGCATGATCGCAGTCAAATGACTGAAACAAATAAAAAAAAATAAAAGAATATAGGCACAGGTATGGTTCTGTTGGAAGAAGCTTGTTTTCCAACCATATGGTTCCAGGTTCACTCCCACCGCGTGGCACCTTGGGCAAGTGTCTTCTACTATAGCCTCTGGTTGACCAAAGCCTTGTCAGTTGATTTGGTAGATGGAAACTAAAAGAAACCCATCATATATATATATATATATATATACATATATGCATATGTGTCTGTGTGTGTCTTTACAGCTGTGCTTGTACTTCACCAATGCCTGACAATTAGTGTCGGCTTGTTTATGTCCCCCGTAACTTAGCAGTTCAGCAAAAGCGACCGTCAGAATAAGTACCAGACTTAAAACCACTAAAAACAAGTACTGGGGTCAATTGATTTGACCAAAACTCTTTAAAGCGGTGCCCCAGCATGGCCACAGCCCAATGATTGAAACAAGTGAAAGATATAATTATGACATTTTAAACCCACCCACACCACACACACACACACAAATGCAGTATTTTTATAAGGTAAAGGTTAGAAGTGACTGCAACATTTCGATTTAATTGCCCTCAAGTCAATCAAAAAAAAATCTACATAATCAGCTTAAAGGTATTGCATGATGCTTTGATTAATGTTTGAATGTGTTTTTATATATAAAACTATATATAAAACTATATATATTCCTATTCACAAACAAACACATATATACACACATATAAATATACATAAGGGGTTACTCTTGCTACTTAAGATGGAGCACGCAGAGCTACAGGATGTGCTTATTACACAGAATCTAAACATACATATATTTATACATACTAACACACACACACATACAAATATATATCTATGTTGAGTGTGTGTATGAAGACGTGTATCTTAGTGGTTAGGAATATTCAGCTCGCAATCTTAAGGTAATGAGTTCAATACCTGGCAGAGTATTGTGCCCTGGTGCAAGATACTTTATTTCATGTTGCTGTAGTCCATTTAGCTGGGTAAAATGAGTAGTACTGGTATTCCAAATGGTCAACTTTGTTTCAGCTTGTGTCGTGCTGAATCTCCCTAAGAACTATGTTACAGGTATGCATGCCTGTGGAGTACTCAGCCACTTGCACATTTATTTCACAAGCAGGATCAACTGGAACCCTTATCATCATAACCAATAAAGTGCCACTTTAGAATAAATACGCACACACACACACACACACACACACACACACACGCACACACATATATATAAATTTAAGTCACAATATATGGATTCAAGTAAATCTGATAGTATTCATAAAGAAAGCTCCTTAATGAATCATTCTACAAAACACATATACACATATACAAAACACATATAAATAAATAGGTAATGTATTTATCAAATATAATAATATAAATTATTTACATGTTTTTAAGTTATGAAACAACTTATTGTGATATTTGAATTTTCTGATTGTTAAATAAAATTTCATCAAACTATTGCTCAAACTATTTATGATATTTATATGTATATATATATATCAAACTATTTATGATATATGATAGATTCTCTTGTCGTGAAGGACAAATGAGAGTTCAGTAAAATAAAGCATTAATCATGTTTTATAGACACAAATGTATCTCTTACGAGGGTTTCTACCAGTTTCAGTCAAAAGCATTGGTAGGCCTGAGGCTTTAAATGAAGACACATGACAAGGTGCCACAAAGTTGTATTGAAACCATAATCACATGCTTCTCATTAGCACAAACCTACATATATGTGTATGTGTGTGTATGAATATACACATTTATGCATGCATATGTATATACACACATGACACACACATAAACAAGCAAGGTGTTGGCAAGTAAATTATTCATGTTAGTATTCTAATTTCTACATTTAATGGCCTGGAGAATGAGAAATATTGATATAGATTAAAAAATATGCACTGGAGGCATTATATGTGATAATTAATTAAACAATGTAGGCAAGAGAATGTCCTAATCATTAAATATAATAAATATTAAATAAGTGTCCATAATATGTAAAATTCTCTTAGAGTATTTCACAAAATGAATTTATGGTATGGAGTCTAACTTACAGCCAGGAAGATAAATTCTTACCTCGAGGACAAGGTTTTACAAGATTAAACTTACCCAACTAATATAGTGTGACAGGTTACATAAACTTGCCAACTAATATAGTGTGACAGGCTACATAAAACATATAAAGCGATCTACATGGTTTCTTATTTTGCTAAAAATAGCAACCAAAAATTCCTACAAATCACAAACCTTACATTCTCTAAAAAGAAAGGACGCACAAGCATACAATTTATATCATTGCACAAGCTAATGCTCTGTATTGTTCTTTATGTTTGTAAGTCGTATATTATCCATCTTCTAAAACAAATATAGTTTCAAGAGGACAGAATTGATGTTTTGATATCATTCCAAAAATGTCACACACCCAAGCATGAAATAAGTTAGCCACTTCAAGAGAATAGCAACAACAAAGAAAAGTAAATAAAGACAACATTAATACATCAACTTGAAACTAAACAAACTTTGCTGGCATTTTCTTCTGAGACAAGTTACAGTTAAAATTAGTTCACCATATCACAAATTATTTTAATTTCTGTTAGGAAATAATAATTAAATATCAGCCAGTTACCGACATCTAATAAAAGTGCTGCCAATGTGTCAATATGTATATATGTGAGGGAAAAACCTCTCTTTCAGTCACCCTCTTTAACTCTTTTAGTTACCATATTTCTACAGAAATATACCGTGTTTGTTTCAATTTAATTTCGAAAATAATGAATTTAGTAAAATAACGTCGTCGTTATTGATCTGGAGTTTGCAAGTTAAATTTAACATAAAAATTTGAAGGAAGATTTTTAACATAGATCAATTTAAAATAGGAAATTTTGTATCATAGAATTCAGTGTGGTCTTGGGGTGGATTGGTATCAAAAGGGCTGTCTAACTAATCAGCAGACATGCAGCATAATAGTGTTTCTCAACTAGGGTTCATATGACCCTTGGTGGAATCCATATAAGATTCTGTTGTTAAAATTAATCTACAAGGCACAAAATATTTTAACAATTTCATCAGTTGCCTTTTTTTTTTTCAGGTTCTTGAAAATAAAACTATTATTTTGGCTATCTTTTAAATACTTCAGCAAAATCAACGTACTCAATACGGTGAATTAGTGCGAGTCCCCATTCAAGAAACTCAAATTGTGTGTGTGTAAGTGTTCACATTTTTCTTTGTATGCCTGTGTTACCAATTTATTTTTATTTTATCCATTTTCATATATACAATGATGACTGAGCTCATTAACTGATATTCAGTAATAGAGCCCTCTCAGTGAATGTCACACACATATACATATGTGTGTGCACATATATATATATATATATATATATATATATATATATATATATATATATATATATATTTATAGATATATATATTTATATATATATATATATATATTTATATATATATATATATATATATACTTAACTCACAATATATGGATTCAAGTAATCCAGTAGTAGTCTTAATATTTTTCTTAATTTTTATTCTTTTATTCTTTTACTTGTTTCAGTCATTTGACTGCAGCCATGCTGGAGCACCGGCTTTAATCGAGCAAATCGACCCCAAGACTTATTCTTTGTAAGCCTAGTACTTATTCTATCAGTCTCTTTTGCCAAACCACTAAGTTACAGGGACGTAAACACACCAGCATCGGTTGCCAAGTGATGTTGGGGGGACAAACAGACACACACACACGCACACACACACACATATATATATATATATATATATATATATATATATATATATATATATATATACATACAACAGGCTTCTTTCGGCTTCTGTCTACTAAATTCACTCCCAAGGCTTTGGTGGGCCCGAGGATATAGTAGAAGACACTTGCCCAAAGTGCCAATCAGTGGGACTGAACCCGGAACCATGTGGTCGGTAAGCAAGCTACTTACCACACAGCCACTCCTATTTACTTATGTCTTTAAATTTCTAAATTCTTTTATTTATTCAATATTGTTCATGTTTCTCTTATTGATATCAATCCTTATATTTCATAAGTATTTTCTCTAAATACTTTTATGAAGTTTCAGTTTGTTATTATTATTTTTTTTTCTCTGTTCTTACCATCATTTGTTTTTTAAATTTTTAGTAAAAAATATATCTCTTTTCTTTTATTATACTAATAATATCTACAAGTTGCCTTTTTAATTATATTACTAAAATTCCATTTATTAGACAATCATATTATTTTATATTAATTTTATTATTATTGTCTTCCATAATCTTTTAAATATTTACTTAGCATTCTTGAAACACTACGTAGAGAATTTAGTATTTAACAAAGACTTTCTTTCACCTGAGGACAGAGCTTAATTTCTGCATTGTTTTAAACCAATTTTGCATTTTGCATTAATGCAGGCATGTAATTTATTTACTATTAAATATAATATAAATTATCTTTATATGTTTTAAGTTACGAAACAATTTGTCATATTTTCATTTTCATCAGACTATTTCTCTCATTTATGACTTTGTGTGGTGCAGCCTTCTGGCTTGCCAGTCCTCAGTCAAATCGTCCAACCCATGCTAGCATGGAAAGCGAACGTTAAACGATGATGATCATCATATACATATATGACCATGGCATCCCTAATACTCAACATTGCCCAATTTTTATGTGGTTTTTCAGGAAAATAAAATAAAAACAAGAAAAGATTTACATTCTTTGAGACCTAATTCCCTCAATTCATTTCCAAACACTATTTTGTCTTGCTTTATTTTTTTTTTATTGTCATATCATTTGTTCTGTTTTCGGTTTTTTTTTTGCTTTCTTTTTTTTTGGGGGTGGGGGGTAATAATGGAAATTACTATATCAAATATTCTCAACATGACAAAATAGTTGTTGAGAGAGCTAATAAAAGAAATTAACATCTGGAAGAGAAGAAAAAATAAGTAATAAGTATTAGTTTGATAATTACAAAAGCAATAAAAATAAACCAATCATATGTAAGCATATATAACTCACATATACACATACATATACATATATGTGTGTGTGAGTGTGTGTGTATATATATATATATATATATATGTATATACACACACATATGTTCATATACACACATATACACATCTACACAAATAATATATATGTGTGCATATACACACACACACACATTCATATATAGACACATACACACGCACCTATATATAGATAATTTCTGAATTGAATTCATCACTGTACAGAAACAAGATAAACTTATGTCTTCACGTAAAATTTAAATGGAGAGATTGCTGTCACCAAACCTGAGGTGACTGTCTTTGAAGAAGAAAACAAGGAAATTAAATAAACAGCTAAAAGAATTAAAAATAATAGACTGAAATAACAGAACTCTAAGTGGTCCCTGCCCGCCACTCAACAAAAGGAAAAACAAAGAATAAATAGATTTGCTCTGCTTATGTGTAGATAATATCGTGATTGGAATGCTTAGTTTTTTTTCAATACCACATACACAATTTGGCAATTTGACAGAACTTCTGTCTCTTGGCATTCTGAGATCAAATCCTAGTGGGTTTGATTTTGCCTTTCAGCTTTCTGAGGTCAGTAAAAGAAAGAAAAAAATTGCCGGCTGGGTGGTAAGTAGCTTGCTTACCAACCACATGGTTCCGGATTCAGTCCCACTGCGTGGCACCTTGGGCAAGTGTCTTCTACTATAGCCTCGAGTCGACCAAAGCCTTGTGAGTAGATTTGGTAGACGGAAACTGAAAGAAGCCCGTTGTATATATGTATGTGTGTGTGTGTGTGTGTGTGTGTCTGTGTTTGTCCCCCCAACATCGCTTGACAACCGATGCTGGTGTGTTTACGTCCCCGTCACTTAGCAGTTCAGCAAAAGAAACAGATAGAATAATTACTAGGCTTACAAAGAATAAGTCCTGGGGTTGATTTGCTCGACTAAAGGCAGTGCTCCAGCATGGCCACAGTTAAATGACTGAAACAAGTAAAAGAGTAAAGGAGTCCAAGATGGTGGAATTGTACTATTTTTAGTTTTGAAAAAAAAAAAAGTAAGAATATAGGATCTGATGTGTGGCTGTATTTGTACTAATGCTGAGTAATGGCCCATGCATGCCATACAGTAAATGTACCATCCATATAAGCCACAGTTAGATTTAAATACAGAACACAAAGACCCAGTCTGAACATTAACCACAAAGAATCTTGGTTGATATTTTAACCCTTTGGCATTCAAATTGCTCTGTCAAATGTAATGCTTATTTATTCACGTAGATAAAAATTAGCCATGCATTACTTTGCAGCTTTGAGATTTCAATGATGTGATTGTTTACTTTTAGAATGGCATTGTAGGGCAAATGTGAGAGGCTGGATCTGGCCAGTTTAAAGATAAAACAGATAGAATATTTTAGCTGCATATGGCCAGTTTAAATGTTAAAGAGGTTAATAATTCCTAAAGTCTACCAGTGTTATGTTATGAATCTCAAAAAGATGCACGACATTTATTCCAATAACTCTGCCAATTTATGTTATGCATTAGTTACATTCTCCATCTGACTAATGAGTATACTTTGTAGGGCATTCATCAACCATAAACAGACATTATCTAAGATACTTTGGATTTGTGCTTTGTAAATAGTAGCTCTGCTTCCTTAGTCCAGCGTGTCTTTAACTATTCAGAACAACTCCTGAGTCTGTGTAGCACTGTTATGTATATTTGGTCAACACCAGTAGTACATAGGATGAAAGCCTGGGCAGACAATTAACATTTGAGCTATTAAAATATAAAGCATTGCACACATCATCATCAACCTTTAACATCTGCTTTCCATGCTGGTATGGGTTGGACAGTTTGACCAGAGCTGGCAACCCAGAGAGCTGCAACAGGTCCCAGTCTGATTTGGCTTCATTTCTATGGATGGATGGCCCTTCCTAATGTCAATCACTTTACAGTGTGTGCTAGGTGGCTTTTAACGTAACACACACACAGTATGTGCGCGCGCGTGTGTGTATGTGTTAATTGATATTCAACCTAACACTGAAATAATATACCAATTTTTATATACATATATTAGAAACACTCTGTTATAGAAAGGTATAATATGTATATATATATAAAAACTTTGTCTAAATGTCTATTTCAGATTGTTGTTTTTATAGATTTGTATGGAAGCTACAGAGTATAGAAACATTACAAAGTGTTGGGTACTTAGCAGAAAAAAAAAAAAAGAGAAACCCTTGATAGATTTTAATAAGCATACAGGTGCAGATGTGGTGCCACTCAGTGGGATTGAACTCAGAACCATATAGCTGGAAAGTGAGCTTCTTAGCACACGGCCACAACTGTACCCATGATTGTTAACCATACATTCCAAAGTTTTATGACAAAAATATTTTCTTAAAAGAAAATTTCATGACTAATGTAGTCCCTTCCAGGCATAGAATGAGAACAGAGACAAATTTTGCAACTTCATCAATACAGGGTAGATAGAATCAAATAATTCCATTTCATATCTTAGCTGTAATTGGTACTAAGAGAATACTTCTGCTAGGCAGTAACGAGAACAAGATTTGGGCACTGGGAGAATACTTGTATTGTAAAGATTGTAAGATGGGAATAGGCAAGAATCAGACTTACTCTTGAGGAAAAGATAAAGAATTGTTTAATAAGCTGACAGATAACTATCCATTGATTGTATGGAGACTGGTTCAATGACACTAAGCATGGACTAGTTAACACTGGTGAGAGGGAAAAGACAAGACATCTATTTTTGCTGGTTCATCAACACATCAACTAAAATACAAGGCTCTTAACAACAGATTTCTTTTAAGACAGAAGAAAACATCAGGAAACTCAAATAAAACTAAAGAGTTTGACTTGAATAGGTAATGAAGTCATAGAAAGGGATATCGTGTGATCTGGCAATATGACATATTTTTCAGTTTGTTCTAAAGAAGAGAGAAGGCTGCATAGTTTTCTACAATGTTTGGAAGAATATGTAGGTTTATAGCTCCAACTATCATAATGATTTAATGAAATAACTGTTCAATGAAAAGATGCAGATTTCAATTAGCTTATTTGACCTATTATGAGGTGAATAATACAGTGTGCTAATGAGGTTCGCTTTCTAATCAAGAGATTTGGGTTTTATTTTACTGTGTCATACCATGGACAAGTATTTTCTACTATAACCTTGAACTGACCAATGCTTTTTGAGTGAAAATGGTAGACAAAAGCTGTACATAAGCCTGTCGTGTATGCATGTGTGTAAGTAAAGAGTATGTTTGTGTGTTTATATCTATGTCCTGGCATTGATATTGTACAGGCAATAGTGATAGATTCATGTCTTCTCTACATAACACAATCAGTAACATGGCAGTTTCTACATGGCAAGACCAATGGAATAAAAATATCTTTGGATATATAAGACTATAAACAAGCATAAAAATAGTGTAAACAACTAAAATAAAAGTATACCTAAATAACATTCTTTTCTTAATATTTTTTTTATGTAGTGGTCGAAAGAAGGACTGGCTTTTGTTAGGAGTGGTCCACATACCCATTCATGATACAGAGGCTGGGAGCCTATTTCAGTTCGGGAGTGAATCATCATCACATGTCACTTAGTTGCAAACACATGTCATATAGCTGCAATAGAATGCTGTATCACCAACAATAATGTGATTTCTCTAGGACATCACCAGTAATCTATCAAGTCCATTTACACATTTCACAATACATACTACTGTTATGACTTCACTCCCTCATTTTATGCCTCCATCATAATTGGGTAGATTTGTTAGTATTATATGTTTTAACATAGTAAAGTTCAAACTGATACTAATTTATTTTTATTTCCAGTTTTCCATCTTCTGCATTTGTTTTTTTCACAATATCAAAACACTATTACATGAAAACAGGTCTTCATGGAAATAGGCTGGCTTGTATGGCTGAGAGATTTGCTTCACAACCACATAGTGCTAGGTTTAATTCCACAGTGTAGCTCTTGGAATACATATTTTCTACCATAGCCTCAGATTTAGTAATATCGTATGAGTGGAATTTTTCCCAGCTAAAGTTGTGAGAAAGAGACCATTCTGTATACTACTGGAATTGGAAGGCTCAATTAATCTTCAGAAACACATTGAGTTCTTTCTTTCTTGAAGGTAACAGTACCCAGTACATTGATATTATATGTATTGCAAGTTGCGAATGATAATGCTGTTAGTTGAGGGCTTCTGACATCCAAGTTGTTGGATCACTGCATTTCTGATGGTTGAAGTGACAACAGAATGTCAGTTTTTTTTTTGTTTTTTTTTTGTTATGTTTTCTTTGCTGATGTTTGTATCATTCACCTATCTACATTAGTGAATAATTATACACACATCAAATGTGTGTATATATGTATATGTATATATATTTGTGTATATGTATGTATATGTATGTATACACACACACACACACACATATACACACACACATACATATACACACACACATACATATACACACACATTCATACATATACACACACATACATATACACACACACACATACATATACACACACATTCATACATATACACAAATATACACACACATTCATACATATACACAAATATACACACACATACATACATACAGACAGACATACACAAATACACACACACACACACATACATACAAAGACACAAATATAAACACACATACATACATAGACATATACACAAATACACACACACACACATATAAATACATAAATAAATAAATACCTACATACACACATACATATAGATGATGGTTGCTAACTTGTGTTCAAGTACTGCCATTGCCTGATCAAAATTCCACACATGTGAAGGCTACAACCAGCTATTTTTCTGATAGGTCTTATTATTTTTCAGGTGATGCTTGCACATCATGATTTTTTCATGGTGGGAAAAGAATTTGCACAAATCCAATCCCACTCTCTGAACATGAACAACATAAGCTCGAAAAGAAGAACTAGTCTACATCATCAAATATTGTCAGTGTCGCAGGTTTCGTATATATATATATATATATATATATGTACACAGGAGTTGGACAAAATAATGGAAACACTAGCATCATAATTTTGAAATATCTATGAAACTGTCAAAAGCTTATTTATTTTTATGTATTATTAGTGTTGCTTAATGTGCTTTGCTAAAACTGCTGTTTCTTTTCAGATATCATAAGAAAAAGGTAATTAAAATTCATTAAAATGACAGATCTATCGGACTTTCAAAGAGATCGACTTGTTGGTGCTCGTATCACAGGTGCTAGCATAATGAAAACCGAATGTAAAGACATGCGAAATACCGCTAAGCATTTCGCCCGGTTGGCTAATGATTCTGCCAGCTCGCCGCCTTAATAATAATAATAATAACAATAATAATAAAGCTGAAGTGAAGAACAAGCATATAGTACTTGTGGTTATTTGGCAAAAGCAAAAAATGACCATCCCTAAATATAATAATGTGTGTGTGTGTGTGTGTGTGTATTATGTGTGTGTGTACCGTCTTCCTGACATAATGAGATGGCTGTAAATAAGCATCATCATTATCACCATACAAGCAAGGTTATTCATTCCCAGTCTTTGGAAAACATGTTTAACAAAGCGGAAAATGCCTTTGCTTGTTAATTGGTGAGGGTTGGCAGCATATCCCATCTGAACCATGCAAGTATGGAAAAGTGGACATGATGATAATGACGAAAGAGTGTATGTGATGAATGTTGGTGGCTGAGCATGAATGTCTGTTACAGGTACTTAATTTACAGATCATATATTTAGGGCGGCCCCCACAACCTGATATTGCTGGCCTTTTGGCAAGATTTGAAGCCAGTTTATATTCAGTTTACAGTTCATATTCTAAAAATCTGGAATGTATATTTTTTGCATTTAGAGAGTTAAGGGTATGGTGCAGTAAGAACAAAACTTTCTGTCAACAAAGATGGTGACAGCAAATGTCTGTTCATTCCGGTTTAATGTCTCATGTAAGCTGTCAGTATATATCTAATAGTGGATTGGAAGTCATCACAAAAAGAAAAAGAGAGAAGAATGCAATCAATTTGATTAGTGTTGCAAAAGTTACGTAGACAGTGTATATGGATATGTATGTAATGTGTATTCTAAGTAAATGAAAAATGCGTGTGTATGTGTGAATTAGACATTCTAAAATGCCATTTACAAGTTTTTCTCTTGTTAAGCAAATCTTTTGATTTTGTACTTTATATTTTTGATATAGATGGTGTTCCAGCATGGCCACAGCCTTTGGGCTGAAGCATAGAAAAGAATATATATATATATATATATATATATATATATATATATATATATGTGTGTGTGTGTGTGTGTGTGTATGTATATATATATAAATTTTCATAGAAAACTATATAACCGTCACCAATATAGCAGGAGATTTCACCGCAAAAAAAAGTCTTAATTAGACTCCTTAGGGATCGTTCTCCTTGTTTATATTTCCAAAGTTTTAAATTTTTAAATTTAAGAGAGAGATTTTACGCTAATATCCATTATTAATGTAATTTATATTAGCGTCAAATCTCTCTTAAATTTAAAAATTTTTAACTTTGTATATCATCATCATCATCATCATCATCATCGTTTAACGTCCGCTTTCCATGCTAGCATGGGTTGGACGATTTGACTGAGGACTGGTGAAACCGGATGGCAACACCAGGCTCCAATCTAAATTTGGCAGCGTTTCTACAGCTGGATGCCCTTCCTAACGCCTTTCCATTTTTCCATTCTTCTCAAGCAAAGACATTTTCCACTTTGTTAAACATGTTTTCCAAAGACTCAGAATGAATAACCTGTAAATTTGAAATATAAGTTCAACATTGAGTTGGGGATTTTTGATCTGAACAGTATCTGTGCTCATTCTGCCAAGCAAAGCCAACATTTCTTTGATCCATTCACATAAGGTGTGGATTTTTCGATTATTTTCCATTTAATTGTATGACATTTTATTCTCTTTCAAAGCCCACACATGGCTGGCTAACTTTGTGACCTTACTCTTGTCTTTATGTCGGAAGGAGGTTATGTGGTTGGCATAACTTTTTTTTAAATCCCCTTCACATAATCCAATATAAGTTTTTTTTTTTTTCCATTGTAGTATTATTTTTATTTAAAGTTGCAGTAACTTCCACCTCATACACAATCGCCTTGGTTATACATTGTTGTTCGAGTGGACAGGATCCTGGATCGCGACAGTTGCAGCTGGTTTCAGGCTCTTTATGTTGGCCATATGTAACAAAACTCTTTATGATGGGGTAGCAGCTCTATGATAATTTCACTGATTGCCTGTTGAAAATGTTCCTGTATCTGTGGTTTACAGGAAAATGTTAGTCTAAGAGAGTCAAAAATCTCCTACCAATGTTAGTTTTCACATTGAGTGAAAGGGGGGGGGGGGGGACCAAATTATTTCCTTAGCCTATTCTTTGATTTTTTTTTAGCATTTAGATTAATGTTACAATGTTTCTGTATTACATTATCGTTGGTGTTGCTATATCTATCTTTACACCTGCTCTTGGCCCTAGCCAATAGCAGGTGTAAAGATAGTAGGGGATTGCCCTTTCGAAAATTTCTTTAGAAGAAGAGAGGTTAGACACTCTTCAACTAATATTGGCTACCAGATCTTTTAATATAGCAGGAGGGTGACAAGACTGCCTATTTATATATGTAAGCTTCTCATTCTGTTTATAAAAAGGTTTATATGAGGAAGTGTTTAGATCTAGGGATATGTCTAAATAGTCTACTGCAGAGAGGTTAGTAGCTACTTTGATTTTTAATCCTAATTGGTTAAAGGTAGAGATAAGTTGTTTTCTAAACCTATCCAGGGTGTGCCCATCACACATGTGGAAAATAAGCAAGCCATCGTAACGGTATAGGTCAAAGTCATGTACTGGGTGCTTATACTTGATTGAATTTAGTATGAATAAGCCTACAAGGTCATAGATGTCAGCACTGTCATATGCATAACTTTTCTACCCATGTTGATCCTTTGCTAAGCAATATAGTCTTCTTCGCATGTCTGATGAGATCCAAGTCTATAGGGTCAAAATCAACATATAATTTGGCAAATTTGATAGCTTTATCATGCAGCAATCTAGATATGGACGGGTAGAAATCTATAATGTCGAACTGAATGAACCTAACCTTACCCCTACTTTTAATCTTGTTGAACCAGTCTATTACTACAAAACTGTTATTCAATTGGCGAAGTCCGGTCATTTCTCCAGTTCTATTGTTAACGTTTTTACTGCCAATCCAATTTCCAATTTAACCGGGTTTAACAATCTACAGGTGGGGTTGCTACATGTGTGTGTGTGTGTGTGTGTGTGTGTGTGTGTGTGTGTGTGTAGATATATATATAAACCAAATAAATATAGAAAATATAGAAAAAAAAATCCTATATTTCAGGAGACAGAAAAAAAAATTTTCGTACTTAGCAAAAACTAATGATGTTCCAAGAGAATAACACTTAATAAGGAACTGAAGCACAACATCCCAATTCTTCAGGTGACAAGAAGTTGTCACATACAAAATCATTAGTTAAAAAATGTAGAGAATTTCAGAGCAAGAGCAGGGAAATGAATTTCACAAGAGTAATTTTGTCAAAATATGACATCTTTTCAGAACCACATAATTAAGATTTTTGTCATACGTTTCCAATGTTGTTCTGTGAATAGATATTTCTAGAAGATGCATTTCAGTGGCTATATTCCCTAGCCAGGTTGTGTACAAGATGCTACGTTGAGATCAGTAAATAGATTCAGCCAATTAACATCATCTAATTGAAGTATTGCCAGCTGCTCATATATATATATATATATATATATATATATATATATATAATACAGTTCTATATTTAAGAGATGAGGAATTATTTACCTTATTTACATTTGACGGATATTCGTCCTCATCTTGTTTGTTGTTAACACAACGTTTCGGCTGATATACCCTCCAGCCTTCGTCAGGTGTCTTGGGGAAATTTCGAACCTGGGTTCTCATTCCTATCGATGTTACTATTATTATTATTATTATTATTATTATTATTATATTATTATTATTACTATTATTAATATTATTAATCAGGTCGCTGCCGTGAATCGAACTCGGAGGGTATATCAGCCGAAACGTTGTGTTAACAACAAACAAGATGAGGACGAATATCCGTCAAATGTAAATAATGTAAATATATATATATATATATATATATATATATATACATGTATGTCTCTTCTATATTTTAATTATTATAAATCTTCCACTGAGGAGGGAGCTGGTTTCCAACAAAGATACAAGGCTCCATCCTTGGGATGTAGTTAACACATACAAATTCACATTGGGAATTTGAGAAAAGTCTTGCATATTTTTCTATTCCACTCACAGATTGCACTTGTATTGTACGAATTAGTTGGTCGATTTCTCTTCCTGAAAATCCCAGTTTATCCAGATTCTCATTTAAGCCTTTAGTAACAAAACCTAGTGCTCCAATTGTTATTGGTATGAATATGAATTCATAGTCTGCATACAGAAGCTGTAAGTTTCGAAGCAGTTGTCCATAGATATCTTCTTCTTCTTTGATTTTCAAAGAGATATTTATATCTGCAGCCTCTATGATGGTACACACCTTTTCCCCTCCATCCAAAACAACAATGTCCGGCCTGTTATGCTTATATTTGAAAGAAGTTTTGATGGGAATATTCCACCAGTATTCTTTGCGTTAGTGTTTATGAATGTATTCCATAACAGAGGGATTTTCTAAGTTTATTTCAAGACAGTCTTTTTCGCAGATGGCATTGTAAATTGTTTTAGCAACAACATCATGCCGCATAGGGAGGTAGTACCATGATGACATTTTAGGACAGCTGCTAATCACATGTGTGATGTCTTCCACAGAAACATGACATAGCTTACACATGCAGTTACACCTTGGAATTACAAGAGCATCACTGTCTCTCTTGTTCATCAGGCACATGTGGCAATCTCCTGTTCCTGGAGTGCAAATGCATAGCTTTCAAAGTGTGATGTGAAGTAGTAGTAGTAGTAGTAGTAGTGTGTGTGTGTGTGTGCGTGCATGTGTATACTTATATCTTGTGCGCATATAGTATATATATATATATATTAACCTTTTTACTACCATGATTCTTTTGAAATACACTGCTTCTATTTCAATAATAATGAAGAATTTCAGAAATCTGGACTTGAGCTTAAATCATTTAAGACAAGACTGTACCAACTAGTGGTATTCCATCACCATTGGAACCAAAACCTTTGAATTCACCAGAAGAGGAAATGTAGAAATCAAACAACAGGAGAGAAAGGCTCAACAAAATCACCCTCATCCTCTACAGCCACTACTATACAGTCAATGTCATTGACTTTTCCATACAAGAATTCATCTACAAAGTCATCATCGCCATCCCCCCAAGGGAAGTGTTTAGTAAAGAAGAAACTAAATTCTCGGATACGAACTAAGGTCAATGATGAATGAAGAATTTAGTAAAATAACTTTGTCTTTCTTTAGCCAGTGTTTAGAACATAATATATGGAAGTTTGATGAAGAAGTTTGTATCATAGAATACAAGACAGTTTCAGACTGGTTGGTATCAAAAAGGTCAGTCTGCACACAAACACACACACACACACACACACACCATCATTGTTTAACCTTTTCGTTACCAACCCGGCTGAAACCAGCTCTGGCTCTGAGTACAAATGTCTTGTTTTTATAAATTTTGAATTAAAATCTTTCACCAAACCTTAGTCACAATTTATGTTCCTAACACTAACTGAATGATAACTAAGTTATTTTACTAAATTCTTTGTTATAGTTAAAGTAACTGAAAGAAACACAGAGCATCTCAAAATAAATACAGTAATGAAAGGGTTAAACATGAAATGTTTTTTATGCTTGCATGGGTTGGGCAAAATTTGTTGAGAAAAATCTTTTTCTATGACCAATTGCTCTTTCTGTGGTTAAACTTCATATGTTTCAAGTAAAGTAGTATTTCTCCATAATCAGACATGTTTTCGCAGAAGATTATAGAATGATTTACTTACAATAATTACACAATATCAAGGCTAGGAGATACACACATCATCATCAACAGCAGCATCAATATTTAACATCCATTTTCCATGCTGGCACAGGTTGGATAGCTTGAGAGGAACTGGCAAGGCCAGGGGCCACACCAAGCTCCATTGTCTGTTTTGGTTTGGTTTCTACAGCTAAATGCTCTTCTTAACACCGACCACTTTACAGCGTGTACTGGGTTCTTTTTACAAGGCACCTTCACCAGTGCTTTTTAAATGGCACCAGCATCAGTGATTTTCATGTGGCACCATCACCAGTGCTTGTTATGTGGCACCATCACTAGTGCTCACACTGGGTTTCCTTGAGTTTCCATCAATAAAATTCACTCACAAGATAGTTGATCTAGAGCTTCAGTAGAAGACACTTGACCAAGCTGTCATTCAGTGGAACTGAACCCAGAACCATGTGGTTGAAAAACAAACTTCTCAATATATATACTCCTATTATTCAGCAACATGGCACTTAGTTCAGAAAACCAACACTACTTTTGACTTCAATAACAGTGAGGATATACACCATCAATTAGAAGGAAGACCCATTTATACTGTTATACTGTCAGTTAAAGAATTAATTGAAAAGGAGACTCTCAGATGCTGAAAAACTATGGCACTAGAAGAAATTGTAACACTATCATGTTCCAATAAGGAAATCGATGTAAAAAGTACAAAAAGCAAAAACAAAAACAAAAACAAATGCACTATTTCTAGTCAGCTTCTCTTTTAGATTCACAGATATTTAACATGACTAGATAACATGAAGAGAAAGCAGTTTCGGAATCTCAGAGCATGTGCTACTGATCGTTGCTTATATCCACAGCATTCATTCTTATCTTGGGTAGTGATGACTCTTTTTATATTTCATCAATTTGGCAGTAATCTCATTTGTCTTTACAACAAAACTATATAGTTCTTAAAAATATATAAAGATGTTGTGGAGAGTGTGTCTTTATATGGAGGGCTGTGTGAATGAGTGTATATATATATATATATATATATATAGATAGATAGATAGATAGACATATGTATGTATATAGGTATGTATATATATATATGTGTATGTGTGTGTGTATATATATGTGCGTATATATGTGTGTGCGTGTGCATATGTATATATGTGTGTGTATGCATATATATATGTATATATGTATATATATGTGTATATATATACATGTATGCATATATATATATGTATATATATATATATATATATATACACACACGCATATATATATATATAAATATACACACATATATATATATATAACTTACTTGGAAAAGGACGCATATATATGTATGTATTTATGTATTTATACACATACAAATATGTGTATGTTTGAATTTGGGTAAAGCAGATTATTTCTAGCAAGAACTGAATCAGCTTATTTTCTATGAAGAGGGAAATACAATATTATTTTGTTACTGGTTTGTTATTACCACTTTTTTTTTGTTTTTGTTTTTTTTTTTTGGCCATTGTCTTCATCTTCTGCTTGCCACTTTATCATCATCATCATCGTCATCTTCATTGATGTCGTCATTGTCATTATTATTATTATTATTATTATTATTATTAATAAAATTGAAGATAAGTTCCATATATCATGATTTGAAATAAATATATAAACAAACAAAAAAACGAAACAGAAAAATATCAAAGAAACAAGAAAATGGCACACAGAAACTAACGACGGATGGAATAAGAAAAATGAATGTAGTAACGAAAGGAAAGAAAGTATGGTTCGTTTCTTATCCAAAGTAATCGTTTTGAAATAAATACAGTGAAATGCATTCATAAATTTAAGTGGGAAAAGAGATGTATGAGAATATACCTACAAGTTTCACAAAACCTATATTATGATACAAAATATCACAATGCTTTTTTCTTGTTTTATTACGAAAATGCAATCTTATTTGTCATCTTATGCTACTTGTACAATAATAATGATGTGGATAGTTTCAAACGCTAAATTCTACTTTAGTTTCATTACCTCTGCCTTAGCAAAGACGGAGGTATTGTTTTCAGGTTTGTTTGTTGGTCCGTGGACAAGATATCTCAAGAACCACTGGATGGATTCGGATGAAACTTTCAGGGATGTTTGACTTCATGACTGGCACAAACTGATTAGATTTGGGGATTGATCTGGAACCGGACAAGGATTCTGGATTATTTTTCCTGTTTTTTTACATAATTTTTGAGAGTGGTCAGGTTCATTTTTAGTATTCTCATTTGTGAGAGCAGTAGAGCTTATTTCAGATATTCTCATTTTAAAAATCATCTCTCACTAATCATTGAAAGGACGTTGGTATTGCCTTGGTGGAGGTTTGTGCTGAGTGCTCTTGTTATTATTATTAGGTGAGCTGGTAGAATCGTTAGCACGCCAGGCAAAATGCTTAGCCGCATTTCGTCTGTCCTTACGTTCTGAGTTCAAATTCTCCCAAGGTCAACTTTGCCTTCCATTTTTCAGGGTCAATTAAATAAGTACCAGTTACGCACCAGGGTTGACTTAATTCCTTTCCCCAAATTAGAAGCCTTGTGCTTCCAGTAGAAAGGATTATTATTATTACTATTGTTTTATTAGCCTCAGAATGCCTTCTCTGTCATTAATGATCATGGATAAAGGTCCTACCTAGTTAGTTGTCCACACTACTATGCATCCAGTACAGGCAGTTTGATAGGATCCAAGCCTCGGCAGTATGGTTAGAGAAGAGATTGTTACCTATGCATTGTGTGTGTGTGTGTGTGTATGTGTGCGTTTGTTCACGTGCTTGTGTGTCCCTCCTCCATCTCCACATCACTGATGAATCCAACAGAACAGCATGGCCATTATGATTTGGCACCACTGTCATTGTAGAAGTTGCAACACATTGTCTGCTATGCCAACAGAAATACTTTAAACGTGCAAGAAGTTTCTATCATTTTTACTTATCCAGTTCTATATGTCACATTCTCTAATGAAATCTACATTCACTAGCTTTCCTTTAATTAATACATTGGACAGGATCACATCCGCCATTCTATTGAGCATACCCTCTAAGCTTTCTTCAGCCTACATCCCTTTGATATAAAATAAATTTCTTCAAATTCCAAGATATCACTGTTCCTTATATCCATCTCTCTTTAACTAAATCTGCAGCTATTATCAATAATGATAACATTGACTCCAATAAGAAAGAAATCAGTTGTAAAATTTAATGCTTGGATGACAATAAATGGCAAAAGAGAGGGTAGAACGGTCATAAATTCTATAACCATCTCATTAAGTTCTTTGTTGAGAATAGGGATGGTCAATCACAAGACTCTGTAGGCTTAATGATACTTTGCCTCAAGAAGAATAGGAATTGGAAATAAAAATGGGAAATGGTTATTCATTGTCATGCCATGAGATAAAGTGGAGACAAATGTGTCTTTGTTGACCTGGCTTTCTTAGTTCCATCCTTTCTTATTAAGAGGACTGCTACCAATATTCAGATGTACAACTCATAATAAAAATAGTTCTTAGAAACTTTTGGCACAAGGCTAGTAATTCTGAAGGGAGGTGACAAGTAGGTTATACTGACCCCCAGCACTTGACTGCTACTTTACTTTATCGACCCTGAAAGGGATGAAAGGCAAAATTAACCTCAGTGGAATTTGAACTCAGAAGGTAGAAATGCTGCCAAGCATTAGCATCTGGTTCCAGCTTGTTGCCTTACTAACTACTACTACTACTACTACTACTACTTACTACTATTACAATTACTCTTAGTATTTGTATTACAAATAGTAGACATAAGTGAAGGCACGTGGCTTAGTGGTTAGGGGCATTCGACTCACAATTGTAAGGTTGTGAGTTCAATTCCCGGTGACGCGTTGTGTCCTTGAGCAAGACACTTTATTTCACGTTGCTCCAGTCCACTCAGCTGACAAAAATGAGTAGTACCTGTATTTCAAAGGGCCAGCCTTGTCATACCCTATGTCACACTGAATCTCCCTGAGAATTACGTTAGGGGTACACGAGTCTGTAGATTGCTCAGTCACTTGCACGTTAATTTCACGAGCAAGCTGTTCCGTTGATCGTATCAGCTGGGACCCTCGTCGTCGTAACCAACGGAGTGTTCTCAGTAGACATAAGGTAAGATCATAGGATCAAAAGTGTGCTGGGGTGGGAGAAATGTAGGATCTTTTTTAAAACGGGGGCCACATTTTTCATTAACGAAACACTTTGAAACTTGGAACACTGGTAGAATGTGTCATATAAAACATCTTTTTCTCTTAGTCTTCTTAAAAAAAAAAGAAATCCATAAGTTTTTCTATGTTAAAGTTGTCGTATTCAGCCGATATACATTAAGTGCCAACTACATAAACAAACGATTCTGAAACAATTAACCCTAACCCTAACCATAGGGTTAGGGTTAGGGTTAAAGCAAATTTAAAATGAAAAAAAAAGCAAATAAAACGAAGGTATGGAGATTAAATACGCTTTACATTGCTTAATCAGCCAAAGGAGTAAATATAAACAACTGAATACTTGTCAGTGATTGGTTGAAATTATCGAAATAAGACAATTTTTTACATGAAATAAATTCGAATACAAAAATATTTTTCTGTTCTATAACACAAAATAGATAAGTATACGAAGTTTGAAAGTCTTTCCGTACCAAAAACACTACGTAAAACATTAATGAAAAATGTGGCCCCCGTTTTAAAATAGATCCGAAATGTAAGATTTTGTGGGACTCCCCTATTCAAATGGACAAGACGCTAGAAAATAACAGGCTGGGCATAACAAGAAAAGACAAGAAAAAGCAAAGTTGCTTACTAATTGATCCATCATGTCCCTTTGATTCTTGGATCGTAAAGAATGAAAATGAAAAACAAAAAACAAAATACAATACCTTGGAATATGAAAACTGTAATGGTTGTGCTTGAAATAACTGGTGCATTGAGTACCATATTAAATGGTTGAAGGAGATTGGAATAGAATGTCCTGCAGGGCCTCTACAGAAAGTTTGCCTCTTAAGGACAGGAAATATCATCAGGAGAGTGCAAAGCACTTGAAAGACTATTGAAAGCTAGTGGATAATTAAGGTTACAGGTAGTAACCTGCTACCCACATAAATCCTACCAGGAAAAGGACTAAACCTGAGTCAAATTAATAAAATAATAATAATAATGATGATGATGATGATGAGCTAGATTTTATAAAAACATTTTTCATGAAACCAAGAGAGCCTCTCTGTAGTTGCTCAACCAACTAGAAATAGCAGCTATAGCTCTCTTACAAAACCAAAAAAGAGTATGCACTGGATAATGTGATTCTAAACAGAATGTATCTGACAAAAAAAAAAAAACAGCAATTCACTGATGAAATGTCCTATGAGTATAGGTTCCCCCAGATCAGGTCTGGCCTGGAGCTAAATAACATTACTTCTATAAAACGGAAGCAAATTACCACACAGACAGTTTACTAGACATGACATATATTAAGATCTATTAATGAATTATTGATGTGCTAATAATGTTTTGTTTCAATGTTATACTCTACTACAGAATATATCTATAAATTTCAGCCACCATTGTATATCACAGACAGATGTATAAATACCATATTATAAGGTGGTGGGTTGGAAGAGTCTTAACAACATCAGTTAGAATGTCTCACAGCATTTGTTCCAATTCTTTGCACACTGAGTTCAAATCCTACCAAGCTTAGCTTAATAAAAAATTTAAAAAAACTCTCCTCATGAGTGGTAGCTTAGTGGAACTTTTACAGTTCCAGACAGAATATGCTGCATTATTTATTCCAGCTTTTTCCATTCAAGCAAGAATACTTGCAATGACATTGGTGGCAAGTTGTGTCAGTCTCTTGCATCCATCCAGCCAGTCAGCCACCCTTCTCTGCCCATTTTCCTGGGAGCATTAGTGGGAAGGGAGTGTCCTCAGGGAGTAGAGTCCATTTCTAGAGGGGCCTATCAGAAGTAACTGTCACTGGGCTTTCCAACTCTCCAGGTCATGTTGCTTTGAGAAATCACAGCTCCAGCACTAAAAAAATGTGATTAGAATGTTGCAGAAAAGAATCACAAGACAAAATTCTTCAAGGCCAGCCAATGAGCAGAAGACTTAAGAGTAAACTAAGAATGAGATGGTTGAATAATATCCAAAGTCTCAACTAGTCATGCTTGAGAATCTGTCAGGAAAGTCAAATGACAGAAAGTTTCTGAGACATAACTAGTAATTTTGACGAAAAAATGTCACAACACAGCTTCTTCAAGCTGAGCCAACAGGCAGGAGACCTAAGAGTAAACCAAGAAAGAGATGGTTAGGAGTAGCTGTGTGGTAAGTAGCTTGCTTACCAACCACATGGTTCTGGGTTCAGTCCCACTGCATGGCACCTCAGGCAAGTGTCTTCTACTATAGCCTCAGGCCGACCAAAGCCTTGTGAGTGGATTTGTAGACGGAAACTGAAAGAAGCCCGTTGTATATATATATGTATATATATGTGTGTGTGTGTGTGTGTCTGTTTGTCCCCCAACATCGCTTGACAACCGATGCTGGTGTGTTTACATCCCCGTAACTTAGCGGTTCGTCAAAAAAGACCGATAGAATAAGTACTAGGCTTACAAAGAATAAGTCCTGGGGTCGATTTGCTAAACTAAAGGCGGTGCTCCAGCATGGCCGCAGTCAAATGATTGAAACAAGTAAAAGAGTAAAAGAGCTTCAGCTGATGACACTTGATAATCAGTCTGGAAAGATGAATGACAGAAAGTCTCTTAGACATAATTGGTTATTAAAAGTCTTCTACAAAAAAAATAAACCTTGCCAAGGTCTGCATTTTGGAGAGGAACTATCTAGTACAGAAATGCATGCTGAACCATGACCAAAGGGAGCTTTAACTTCTGTAGTTGTTGGCATTCCGTCGCTTACGACGTCGAGGGTTCCAGTTGATCCGATCAACGGAACAGCCTGCTCGTGAAATTAACACGCAAGTGGCTGAGCACTCCACAGACACGTGTACTCTTAATGTAGTTCTCGGGGATATTCAGCATGACACAGTGTGACAAGGCTGACCCTTTGAATTACAGGCACAACAGAAACAGGAAGTAAGAGTGAGAGAAAGTTGTGGTGAAAGAGTACAGCAGGGTTCGCCGCCATCCCCTGCCGGAGCCTTGTGGAGCTTTAGGTGTTTTCGCTCAATAAACACTCACAACGCCCGGTCTGGGAATCGAAACTGCGATCCTATGACCGCGAGTCCACTGCCCTAACCACTGGGCCATTGCGTCTCCACAACTTCTGTAGTACACCATTAATAAAAGCTATCAGTAGGAAAGGTCATAAAATACTGTTTTGGATTCTCTAACACTACTGTAAACTCATGAGGTTTCGTATTTGCCATCATCTTATTCTTATTTCCCTACACTTTTGTGAGTAGCTGTATAACTATAACAATAGAAACAATTGTATTTTAACAAGAAAGAGGTCACTCAATCAGCTAGAAATAGCAACCAAACCTCTGTTTCTAAAAAGATACAATAACAACTTTTGGAATATACAAGTCTACTTGGTCAGAGCTGAATTGATAATAAACAGCAAGAGAATTAGTACAATACTTTGCTAACTTAGAAATGATTATTATTGTTTAATTATTCTAATGATTCCAACCCTAAACAAACATACCTTCATGCCATGAAATGCTCCTCTATCTTTCAGACAGAGTATATTTAAATACATTATCCAGCATGTCCTTCCTTCTTTTTTTAAGACAGTAGGATATGATTTGAGGGAGTTTTGGCTGCTACAGTTGGCAGGTTAAACAGCTAGATTGAGGTTTCCCATGAAGAAAGTATGATTGCATTGCTTTATCAATTATTTTATTTATGGTGTTGAAGAAGAATGAAACAAATTTACAGCATCGTAGTTTTGCTTCTTCAACACAACACACCTATACCTACTTGGTTCACATAGAACAGAAAATCCTCTAAAATTCTTTATATTACTTATTTAAGAATCATTCAAAGCCATGTTGCCAATATACCTCATATTCTTGCACAACAGTTCAGTTCCAGAAATATCTAAATTGCTCAGATAAAATTGTCTCTTTACTTCACACCAAAAAATAAAAAGAAAAATTGATATAACTAGCAAAGAGGAATATAGAATCAATAAAAGAAATCTTTTTTTTTTTGTGGAATATTTGATTTACAGATTTACCAAAGAAAATGGAACAAAGCTGATAAATATATTAATAGCAACATTAATAGCAACCCTTCACAGAAAGAAGTCGATACAAAGTTACATAGAACATATTTCCTAATTAATAAATTATGAAAAACTAGTGTAAAAAAGCTTTGAGTGTAATCAAATATTGAGCTGCTTTATTATTGCTGTATCAATATAGAAATGCTCATAATCCAATATTGACTTAGTTAATAAGAATGGGATTAAATGAATAAATATATAATTATTTATATATATATGTACAGATAGATAGATAGATAGATAGATAGATAGATAGACAACATTCACACACACGTAACCTCACTGATAACAAGGCATAAAAGGGCTTCAATGAGAAACTGTGTGAGGAGAATGTGTAGAAGTGGGAGCAACTACCCCCAGGTAAGGGGATCAGGTATTGAAATTGATAACTTTACAGTCAGAATAGCTACTGAAGATATGAAGAATATCAAGACGGAGAAAGCAACAAGACCATTACCAACAGCCAGCCAATGAGGAGTTGAAATTTCATAGAACAGTAGCAAAAGTTTTAAACAGCAACACGCTGCTACCATCTGCAAAATGGTTGGGTTTAGTATGCAAAAGCCTTTTAGAGGGAATATTATATGATGTACCTGATATAAAAGACAGAACAGAATTGGAAGCAGGCAGAAAGAGAAGAACTTTGTATGTAACAGATATACAAGAGTAAAAAGCAAGAAAAGCATATAGGAAAGTGAGTCTTTCAAAATGCACAGAGAGGTCTCTGGAAGTCTCTCTTTTTCCTTCTAATATATATATATATATATATATATATACATATATATATGTGTGTGTATATATATATATTCATATATATATATATTTATATATATGTGTGTGTATATTTATATATATTTATACATGTGTGTGTGTGTGTGTGTGTGTATATATACATACATGTGTGTGTATATATATATTTTTTATATATACATATATGTGTATATATATATATATATATATTTATATATACATATATATGTGTATATATATATTTATATATACATATATATGTGTATATATATTTATATATATATATATACATATATATATATGTGTGTGTGTCCTTAGTCGAAAGACATCTGTAGTTATGTCCCGTTATTATTCCTACTGTATTTGTGTAACATTGTTTGTTTTTTTTCCTTCCTCGTTTTTGTATACATTCGCTGCTTTCTTCCAAGGAATCTAATGCTCTTAGCTTAGTATTTCCTTGGGGCTGGCCAGATTGGAGTAATATCGAGAATAACCAGCCAAAATTGCAAAGATAATCTGGATTTCAACTGAAGAGAGAAAACTCTGAATGACATGTCCGTGTTCTCTTTGTGTCGTCTATCTGTATGTTTTGTCCCTTTCTTGTATCACCTAACTGCCTAGATGTGCTGCGTTAGCGTTCATTAGAATTAATTCGCATGAAAATATGGCGTAAAGAAAAGTAATAGAATAAAGAGATATATAAATATGTATTTAAGTTTTATTTATAAAATCAAAATGTATTTTGGCTTTAATCATAAAAAAAAAATTAACTGTATTATAAACATTTACTGGAAATTTAAAAATTTTAATAATTTTAAAGTCTAATAAATTAAAATACGTAAATTAGATAATATACATGAAAGAAGCTAAAATACTATAAATTAATTAAAATATTTATATTATTTATTTTATAAAAATCATAGTATCATTTAATTATTAATATATAATATTCACTAAAAATATTATTGTACTAATTAATACACACTATATAATTACAAATTATAACTACTACAATTAGTAAAATAGGGTTTATATATATATATATATATATATATATATATATATATATATATATATATATATATATATATATATATATATATATATATATATATATATATATATATACATATATATATACACAGTTAGCTAAATTTATTATAGAAACAATTTATGTCTACATTTAATTTTACGTTCATCAAGGGAGTTAAACAAATTATTATTATTATTTAATAATATCTCCTTAAATTCATTAGCACACAACATACAAAAATTACTACCTATACGATAAGATATTTTTAGTGAATATTATATATTAATAATTAAATGATACTATGCTTTTTATAGGTGTGGTGTAAGCATAAAAAAAAAGAAGACTTAAAATTGAAACCTCATTTGTGTTCTTTTATATATGCATGACTATGACCCCTCTAAACAACCAGCCTGAACCCCACATTGTTGCATACTCTTGACATGTGATGCTTTCTCGTGAACTCCCAGTGCCCCATGAGAGGGCACAATTGTCTATATTCAGACCACTAGTGTAAACTGGTTTTCAGTGATGATTCAATATGTCACCAAATCTTCTATGCTATTTTAATCTTTCATCAATATTCTATCACTCAGCTTAATCAGCTCTCTCAACTCATATCATATCTTATAAAATAAATCACAGAAAACAGAAAAGGATATTAGATCTTAGCTTCTCACTAAAATAAGAATATAATCTGTTAGAATGTCTTCAATCATAGGACTACTTAGTCAGGGGTTACTTAGAACCAAGCAACAACTCCAGAGTAACAAACCATGACAGTAGCCGTATGTTAACGGGCACTATGATGATTTATTAATCTTCCAGCTTGTTTTGAACATGATTATAATGCTTTTTATTAGAGTGTAATGCATTTTTCTTCAAATTATATTTAACTTAATGTAAATACTCATTTAATTCTCTTCATTGATTCTGTTTATTTATTTCTATGACTTTGCAGATTTTGGCAGAAATTTAGTTAAGCAATACATTTTACATTTTTCTAACTTACCTCTAGGTGAAGTTTCAGAAAATATAAAATTAAAAACTGAATTTTTCTCATGTGATTTCACTTGATAAATAAGCATTACATTTGACAGAGCAATCTGAATGCTAAAGGGTGAAACCCTTTCAAGTAGTAACTCAAGAGTACCACAATCATGACTGAAACCAGTAAGAGAGAAGAAAAAAAAGGGGAAAAAAAAAAAAAAAGAGAAAAAAGTATTCAAAATAAGGGGGAAATAATTGTTAAGATACAGAGAAATTTAAGTTCATTGCATAATAGGCACAAATGAAAAATACTTGCTGATTCAGAAAAATATTTTTCTACATAGCTGCAAGTTTTAAATAATAATAATAATAATAATAATAATAATGATGATAATAATAATAATATGATGATGATGATGATGACGACGACTAAAACTTCAGAGATAAAAGTGAAATTAATGTATATTGAAAGAAGGAAGGCTAATTATCCTCTAACACAGCAGCTGTGTAGCAAGCTCTCTAATTATTGGTGAATCAAACAAAAAAAAAAACAGAAAGAAACTACAAAAAAAAAGCAAAAAAGAAATTAACTTATCTCCTAAAGGATTTCAAGTACTTACATTATTTTAGAACTTAGTATTACGCAGTAAAATGTACTGGTGCACAGTTGGCAAGAGAAGGTGTAAGATCAAGGCATCTGACTTCTTATGGATGCAGCCCATTCAAAAAGTCCTACTAAAAGCATTTCTTAGGTGTTACTGCAACAAGTGAAAATACTTCACAAAGAAAAAACAAATTTATAAATATGAATGTATATATGTACATAATATATACATAAAAATCTAAAGATCTATATTGATCTATAGAAAAGAAAAGTGGTAAAAAAAAACAAAAAACTGTGAAATCACATGAGAAAAATTCAGTTTTTAATTTTATATTTTCTGAAACATCACCTACAGGTAAGTTAGGAAAATGTAAAACTAGATTTCTGCCAAAATCTGCAAAGTCATAGAAAAAGATAACTGAATCAATGAAGAGCATTAAATTACATATTATCTGGAAAAAAAAAGCATTACACTAATAAAAAGAATTATAATCTTGCTAGAGTCAAGCTGGAAGATTAATAAACCATTATGGTGCCCATTAACATATGGCTACTGAAGTCGTTTGTTAACCCAGAATTGTTGTTTGGCCTTAGGTGATACCCCTGATTAAGTAGACATTCAATTAAAAGCATTCCAGCAGTGATTACCTTGTTGTTTTAATAAGCCACAAAGATCACATATCACATTATCTAGTATATCATTTTGTTTTCTTTCTTCTATTTTTTAAGATATGATATGAGTTGAGGGAGCTAATTGAGTTGAGCAATAGTATATTGATGGAGGATTAAAATAGTATAGAAGACTTGGTGAGATATTGTATCATCCCTGAAAACCAGTTTACAATAGTGGTCTGGACATGGACAATTGTACCCCCTCGGGATGTGCAATCATGTGGGGAACAAGCTGAGTGTTTAGAGGGTTCATGGCCATACACACACACACACATTTCAGCAAAATGCCATAGTAATTACATAAGTTATAGAAACATTGTGCAGTCTTGTACTTCATCTCAGTATCTTGCAATAAAAAGCATACTTATTGCAGGAAACTGATGAAAAATTGCATAATGCTTTAATAGATGTTATGTAATTATTATGGCATCTTACTGAAACATGTGTATGTTCTATAAAATATTGAATACTATACCTGTTTAATTTCTATTGTTTCTATTATTCGGTTCATGTTTATGCCCCACATTGTACTGCACCAGATATTGGAGTGGAGTGCTGAACCCACCTTTGTATTGATGTCTGTATGTGTGTGTGTATGTATCAACATCATTATCGTTTAACATCCGCTTTCCATACTAGCATGGGTGAGAGAGAGAGACAGAGATACATATCTTTATTATTATGCAAAAGTATCGTAAGTCCAAAACACTGCTTTTTCAGAAAATAAAAAAATAGTTTCACCATTCCATTTCTTTTTACATTAGCAACAGTTTCAGCTGAACAATAACACTTTGTTGGGTGCATAAAATCCTAACTCCATGCATGTATGTATGATATTTTCAGCCAGAAATATTTTTTCAAAATTGCCGTATGTGGGGCTTACTATACTTTTGGAAAATGCTAAACTGTTGGACTACACTTTGACAATTTTCATCAGAAGCAGCTGGAGATATGATAGTTTAACTAAAAGAACCAGCTAAGGCAAGCAAAATTAAATGTTGAAAAGAAAGAAACCCATTTGGCCAGATTTGGACATATGACAGTTTAACATAATAGCAATGATTGTGTGTGTGTTAAAAGAAAAGTAAAACAAAACCAATGCAGGATGAGCATCTCAGGTAATTTAGAATATCTAATTAGAGTAAGGTGAATCAAAAAAGAACAAGTAGAAGTAATTTTTGATTCACCTTACTCTAATTGAATATTCTAAATGACCTGAGATGCTCGTCCCACCTCACCTGCTAACTTGGAAGCCTACTACAGATCCATAGCTCCAGTCTCAGCCTTGAGCTTGGAACCAAATTGATGACCAATTATAGCACCTATGCAGCATACCTACTGGTTTAGATCATCAGTGAACTAAACCCCTCATAACCGTGACCTATACCAGTGCAGCATAACCAGCCCATTTAAGAGTACTCTTCACTCATTGGGCAATAAACTAGGCTTGCGAAAACCTGTTGAGTCAAGTGAAATCATTGTCGTGGTTGATGACAGTACCGCCTGATTGGCACCCTTGCCAGTGGCACATTAAAAGCACCATTCAAGCATGATCATTGCCAGTGCCACTTGACTGGCTCTCATGCCAGTGGCACGTAAAAAGCACCATTTGAGCTTGGTCGTTGCCAGTGCTACCTGACTGGCTCCTGTGCCAGTGGCACGTAAAAAGCACCATTTGAGCTTGGTCATTGCCAGTGCTACCTGACTGGCTCCTGTGCCGGTGGCATGTAAAAAGCACCAACCGAACGTGGCTGATGCCAGTACCCACTGACTGGGCACATAAAGAGAACTATCCAAACGTGATTGATGGCAGGCCCACCTGACTGGCTCCTGTGCCGGTGGCATGTAAAAAGCACCCACTACACTCTTGGAATGGTTGGCATTAGGAAGGGCATCCCGCTGTAGAAACATTGCCAGATCAGGTTGGAGCCTGGTGCAGCAGCTGGCTCTCCAGACCTCAGTCAAACCGTCCAACCCATGCCAGCATGGAAAACAGATGTTCAACGATGATGATGATAATGATGATGATCTATGTATATACAACGGACTTCTTTCAGTTTCTGCCTACCAAATCCAAACACAAGGCTTTGCCCAAGGTGCCATATGGTTGGGAAGCAAGCTTCTTACCACACAGCCACACCTGAACCTATGTTTAGACATTTGAAATTGATACAGAGGCAAACATGACTATAAGCCATCCTAGAAACATTTGTTTGAGCATAGATGTTATGACAGGTGTGCCAATAGTCAAGAGGTTTCAAAATCCAGAAACATCCTCTTGACAATTCTGTCTTCAATTTACGATTGCATAGTAAACAATATAATTAATATTTCGGACAAACTTAAAATCAAAATAATAATCAAAGCATTCACATTAACAGGAACATAACACAGCATATAAGAGAGGAAAACTGCCAAGAGATGATCAGACATTTAATAAACAAATGTCTTAATTTTGTTCTCAATTTTAAAATATATACACACACAAAAGCATTTTTTTCTCTTTATTCTTTGATCTAGTTATACAAAATCCTCTTGACATCAAATAGCAGGCATATAATAATCTTGGAAAGTTATTGTTTAAAAGAAATGAAAGCAGCTTGCCTGTTTCGTTTTGGAAATCTTGGCTTACCCAACTTCTAAAACTACACTTTGGCCTCATAAACGTGAATCATCAAGAGAATAAAAAAAAAAACACCAGTGTATCTAGTAAGCTGAAGAAAATTACACACACATACATTTATATATACTAGAAGAGATACCCGGCATTGCTTGGGGTTGAGATGGCATAGTTTGTATGTATATATATATGTGTGTGTAAAGAATAAAAAATTTAGAAACGTATAACAATGCACTATAGAACAAAAAATGGACTATATACCTGTTGTAACTTGGTTATTTATAGTCCGATAAATAACCAAGTTACAACAGGTATATAGTCCATTTTTTGTTCTATAGTGCATTGTTATACCTTTCTAAACTTTTTATTCTTTACGAACAATACACAATGCTTCAAGCGAACTACAATACTCTCTTATATATATATATATATATATATATATATATATATATATATATATATATATATTTATATATATATATATATATATATATATATATATTTATATATATATATATATATATATATATATATATTTATATATATATATATATATATATATATATATATATTATATATATATATATATATATATATATATATATATATATATATATATATTTATATATATATATATATATATATATATATATATTTATATATATATATATATATATATATATTTATATATATATATATATATATATATATATATATTTATATATATATATATATATATTGTAGTATATTGCCACTTAAGTGTGGCTGACCCCTAGGGGTGGATGTTACTGTTGCTTTTAGCCCCAGGAGGACATCTCCTCCAGCTGGCTTATCGACACACGACTGTGTCCTGTTTGCCAAGGGAGTTATCCCTCTCACCACGACCAGCAGCACGAACGTATCCGGATTTCAGGGTTATTTCCCTTCTTCGGCGTTCGACAGCTGATGACCTTGGTGAGAGAGAAAAACCTGGCAAAATCTTATATCTTCTTTTCCAGTGACATTCTTCACTGATATTGAAAAGGTGAAAACAAGCAATGTTAATTCTCTAAATGAAGTATTAACAGTAACTGCACGATAAAGTGTAGTATATTGCCACTTAAGTGTGGCTGACCCCTAGGGGTGGATGTTACTGTTGCTTTTAGCCCCAGGAGGACATCTCCTCCAGCTGGCTTATCGACACACGACTGTGTCCTGTTTGCCAAGGGAGTTATCCCTCTCACCACGACCAGCAGCACGAACGTATCCGGATTTCAGGGTTATTTCCCTTCTTCGGCGTTCGACAGCTGATGACCTTGGTGAGAGAGAAAAACCTGGCAAAATCTTATATCTTCTTTTCCAGTGACATTCTTCACTGATATTGAAAAGGTGAAAACAAGCAATGTTAATTCTCTAAATGAAGTATTAACAGTAACTGCACGATAAAGTGTAGTATATTGCCACTTAAGTGTGGCTGACCCCTAGGGGTGGATGTTACTGTTGCTTTTAGCCCCAGGAGGACATCTCCTCCAGCTGGCTTATCGACACACGACTGTGTCCTGTTTGCCAAGGGAGTTATCCCTCTCACCACGACCAGCAGCACGAACGTATCCGGATTTCAGGGTTATTTCCCTTCTTCGGCGTTCGACAGCTGATGACCTTGGTGAGAGAGAAAAACCTGGCAAAATCTTATATCTTCTTTTCCAGTGACATTCTTCACTGATATTGAAAAGGTGAAAACAAGCAATGTTAATTCTCTAAATGAAGTATTAACAGTAACTGCACGATAAAGTGTAGTATATTGCCACTTAAGTGTGGCTGACCCCTAGGGGTGGATGTTACTGTTGCTTTTAGCCCCAGGAGGACATCTCCTCCAGCTGGCTTATCGACACACGACTGTGTCCTGTTTGCCAAGGGAGTTATCCCTCTCACCACGACCAGCAGCACGAACGTATCCGGATATCAGGGTTATTTCCCTTCTTCGGCGTTCGATAGCTGATGACCTTGGTGAGAGAGAAAAACCTGGCAAAATCTTATATCTTCTTTTCCAGTGACATTCTTCACTGATATTGAAAAGGTGAAAACAAGCAATGTTAATTCTCTAAATGAAGTATTAACAGTAACTGCACGATAAAGTGTAGTATATTGCCACTTAAGTGTGGCTGACCCCTAGGGGGGGATGTTACTGTTGCTTTTAGCCCCAGGAGGACATCTCCTCCAGCTGGCTTATCGACACACGACTGTGTCCTGTTTGCCAAGGGAGTTATCCCTCTCACCACGATCAGCAGCACGAACGTATCCGGATTTAAGGGTTATTTCCCTTCTTCGGCGTTCGACAGCTGATGACCTTGGTGAGAGAGAAAAACCTGGCAAAATCTTATATCTTCTTTTCCAGTGACATTCTTCACTGATATTGAAAAGGTGAAAACAAGCAATGTTAATTCTCTAAATGAAGTATTAACAGTAACTGCACGATAAAGTGTTGTATATTGCCACTTAAGTGTGGCTGACCCCTAGGGGTGGATGTTACTGTTGCTTTTAGCCCCAGGAGGACATCTCCTCCAGCTGGCTTATCGACACACGACTGTGTCCTGTTTGCCAAGGGAGTTATCCCTCTCACCACGACCAGCAGCACGAACGTATCCGGATTTCAGGGTTATTTCCCTTCTTCGGCGTTCGACAGCTGATGACCTTGGTGAGAGAGAAAAACCTGGCAAAATCTTATATCTTCTTTTCCAGTGACATTCTCACTGATATTGAAAAGGTGAAAACAAGCAATGTTAATTCTCTAAATGAAGTATTAACAGTAACTGCACGATAAAGTGTAGTATATTGCCACTTAAGTGTGGCTGACCCCTAGGGGTGGATGTTACTGTTGCTTTTAGCCCCAGGAGGACATCTCCTCCAGCTGGCTTATCGACACACGACTGTGTCCTGTTTGCCAAGGGAGTTATCCCTCTCACCACGACCAGCAGCACGAACGTATCCGGATTTCAGGGTTATTTCCCTTCTTCGGCGTTCGACAGCTGATGACCTTGGTGAGAGAGAAAAACCTGGCAAAATCTTATATCTTCTTTTCCAGTGACATTCTTCACTGATATTGAAAAGGTGAAAACAAGCAATGTTAATTCTCTAAATGAAGTATTAACAGTAACTGCACGATAAAGTGTAGTATATTGCCACTTAAGTGTGGCTGACCCCTAGGGGTGGATGTTACTGTTGCTTTTAGCCCCAGGAGGACACCTTTTCAATATCAGTGAAGAATGTCACTGGAAAAGAAGATATAAGATTTTGCCAGGTTTTTCTCTCTCACCAAGGTCATCAGCTGTCGAACGCCGAAGAAGGGAAATAACCCTGAAATCCGGATACGTTCGTGCTGCTGGTCGTGGTGAGAGGGATAACTCCCTTGGCAAACAGGACACAGTCGTGTGTCGATAAGCCAGCTGGAGGAGATGTCCTCCTGGGGCTAAAAGCAACAGTAACATCCACCCCTAGGGGTCAGCCACACTTAAGTGGCAATATACTACACTTTATCGTGCAGTTACTGTTAATACTTCATTTAGAGAATTAACATATATATATATATATATACATGTATATATATATATGTGTATATATATATATGTGTATATATATATATATATATATATATACATGTATATATATATATGTGTATATATATATATATATATATATATATACATGTATATATATATATGTGTATATATATATATATATATATATATATATATATATATATATATATATATACATGTATATATATATATGTGTATATATATATATATATATATATGTGTATATATACACATGTATATATATCTGTGTGTGTGTGTGTGTATTTATATACACACCCACACACACTCTCTCTTTCTCTCACGCTGTCACATACACACATATATATGAGGGGGAAGTTTGAAAGATGAATTACGATAATAAAAGTCAGAAAGCATACAAGCATACAATCAGGAATGAGAGAGTTTTTTTGTTTAGTTTATGGAAATATCGAATACTTACCAAATCAAAAATAGGTTTTTCTGGTATGAACTGATATTGTCTCTCTGTATTTATTTTCTGTATTTTTATTTTATATGTGTGAACTGAATATGGTTTCAAAATAACTTTTGGTGATGAATAGCCTGAGTTTGTTTGTAGGAAATGTCTCGCTGCTGGTTAATTTAAAAGGAACGGTTATCATTGGATGTAACTACTTGATTTTAGCAATACACAATCCTGAGATAAATAGGGATGCTGAGATTATTGCTTTTTTGATTGAAGCTAAAATCAGAATATTACTTGGAAAAGTTTAGTAAATATTCTGTAGAATATTGATTTCTTTCTTAGGGAGAGTCCAAAAATTAGTTAGGCGTTGGAACAGTAGTCATTAGTAATAATTATGAAGATAATTCATTTTAATTTGAAATTTGAAGCAAAGTTGGCTGTTTGACTTGTTTGCTGCTAGTTTTTTTTTTTTATTCTAGAGTACTGCCTTCCACCTATGTTCAGAGAGTTTTCAAGTTAATTTTTTAAAAAGAGAATGTATATATTTCTGAATGTTTTAAGGTAGATAAATGAACTGATTTTCTATTGCTGTTTCCAAGTAGACAGGGAATCTATATTTTTGTGTAAGTGGGGAAAAAGATGACAATAATGGATAAAATCAGGAAATGTAGATTTTTTTTTTTGTGCAGCTATTGCTCTTTGTCAATCTAAAAATAGTTCCAGTGTAGTATTTAATTGTGAATGTTGCAGAACAAATATTATCATAAGTTTAGAAAATATATTATCCTTGAATATATCTTTAGCATGTCATTGTAAAGTAGAGTTTTCAGTTATACAGATAAAACAGTCCTCCAGTGAGGCAGTAGAAAGCTAGAGGTGAAATAGTACAATGGATAGAATTATATGAGCTAAGTTACAGGCTTACAAAAAAAATGCAAGAAAGGAAATAACAATATGCCATGAGAAACCAGGCTGGAGTGAAGGGTGTATGTAGCCAGGAGAGGAACTCAGATTAGAATGTTTGCTTCTAATTTGCACTATGAAGAGGAAAGGTGTGGATATTTGGAAGTAATGTGTACAAAGTGACACAAGCACAAAAGAAATATGGAAATGCATCTATGAATAAGTCTGTAGGATAATGAAAGACTACTCCAAGTAGACAGAGGACCAAACAAGTGAGGTTAGCTTCAGTATAGGTAATAAAGCTATTGAAGGAATGGGATGGAGAAGTTATTGAGGAGAAGTTATTGAGAAGTTATTGAGATATTGACAGTATCTGACTATGTAGGTATTATACTAATTTCACACTTAGTTAAACAGGTCATGCTGAAAATGCTATGAATTAATAAAATCTTGAAAGTCGTTTTCAGAGATTTAGCAAACTTTTTTCAGGTAGGTTAGCCTTGATGAGATGACATTTGAGTTTGAAACAAAGTGTAAAATCACCAGCTGTATTGTTGAGGATCATTAAAAACTTAAATTAACCATTCTATTTTGTATTTGTTAATTTAGAAAAAAATCTTTAACATGATCCATTATTCTGTACTCTAAAATGCATTAAAAATATTTGTCTATGCATATGAGTATGTTTCATTATGCTGATATACAAATGTGGCCATTTTATTATTACATAATTTACTCTTAAATATTCTTGATGTTCTTATTGCCTATTTATTTTTGTCTAGTAATAATTAGATATCAGTCACAATTAAATTAAATCTTTTCTAAGTATATAGATAATTTTATTTTGGAAGGAAAATTTTGTACTCCCTCTTACAAAACTGTTTATTATGAATATTCATTATTTGATCAACACACATTTTCTTATCTGCAAATCATAAGAGTCCAAAAATTACTGATAAAAGAATGATACATTATATATATATATAATTCTGCTGCTAGACATGAAGCTGTATGAGAAATAAGAGGTGGAATAGTATCTCTTTGTGAACAGTTCAAATGTTAATAATGGCAAAAATACAAAGATAAAACACTTGAAATAAATCACTTGGTTTTAAAGTTAGGTTTCACAAAACAGCTTCTTTTCTTTTTATTAAGCATCATTTGATAGATGAAAGAAATACTACTAAGTTATATTCTGTGGAAAATAGGAAGTTTAGTAAGTCTCACTGTCTTCAAATAAATATTGTCTCTCATTTTTAAACTGGCTTTGTTATCATTTAGACATGGTTACATACAAAGAAATTAGGAGTAGATAAAAGAAAAAGAACTGTGAGAACTAGTAACTAGATTGTGGAGAGTTATTTTTATCATTTGCTTAGAGAATTCTTTGAAATTTGGCTTTAATAGCTTGTTCTTGTACAAAGAGAAGCTTTGTTTTTAGATTGCTTTTGATGATTAGAAGAATTACATATTTTATGACAATAGATACAAATACTTGTTTCTTACTAGTTATAATACTTGTTTCATTAGAATGGTTAAAAATAGTGCAAAGTGAAAATACCATAGCAACCATATTGAAATTCCTTCATGGAAGTATTCATGAAATTTAGTTTAAAGTTCAGAAGCTTTCATACACACTAATATTGATTTCCATCTTTGGAGGGCTTCTAGAAATATCATTTCCTCGTTTCATGTTTGACTTTTCATAAGAAAAGAATATTTTCTTTATGGATTTTTACCTTTCCATAATATGCAAACAGTAATAAAGAGTATATTGCACATAATAAAAGTAATGTCTTTCATTGTTATGATTGATAGATTATATTACTTTAAGTTATAGTTCATAAATGCAAAATGGCATTAAAAATGCTAAAATCTTTACAGCTGAATTGAAAACGTATTAAAAATTTTTTTGTTCATTCATATTATGTGAGCATATTAATGCAGCTATCCTTCCAAAATATAATGGCTAGTACCTTCATGACATTCTTAACTCACATTTGCTCAGTTTTACATATTATTTTTCATATTTAATGAATGCTTCTTCACCTTCCCCAGACAGCTTTCTACTGATCCCACTCTTTCACTTCTATGTTTGTCACATTGTTTAACAATAGAACAAGTTATATAGCAGAATTTGAGCATATTAAGTTTGTGGAAATTGTTTTGCATCTTAAATATACTTTCAGCAAACAAGGGTAAAGGATAGGCATGATGCAGTCATGCAAATATACTTAATGCATGCCAAGATGGAAACAGAAATATGAAACATTGATGATAGTAGAAATGTCTGACTCTTTTCGAATGAATATTTTATACAGTACCTAGTTAACTATTTCAAATCTTTTTAATGTTGTATTTGCTAATATCTTTGGAGTCAGATAAGTATGAATAATATGCAAGAGCCTTTCTCTTTAATAATTTGGCCTACAGAAGTCAATGCTATTTCATATTTCTTTGTGTTCACTCTTCATTAGTCAAGCAGTGAAATGAAGTTACTCTGTGCAATATTTCTCTAAACTTTATCCATTTAGCACATCTTCAGCATTATACATACATACATATATATATATATATATATATATATATATATATATGACATACACAGAAATATCATTGAAACTTAATATTACACTAGAATTATTGATATGTATTTATTGATTTCTTTTTAGGTAAGTACGAAATTTGAAGCTTCAGTTATTTTCTTCATGACGGTCAGGTAAGTCAGCTAGAGTCATTTCCAAACTATCTGTATTTAACTATTGATACAATGCTTGTTTATTTTTAAAGTGTTCTGTCATTAAAAGAGAAAAAGTAGCAGCATTTTTTTCTTCGCTTGAGAAACAGTATTGGTTGTGCATTTAAGTCTTATTTATTTAATTAGTAAAATATTAGCTTGTGACAAAAACATTAAATTTATTGTCTGTTTGCAAGTATTTTTGAAGACAAAGACATTAATTTGGGTCTTGTTTGTTGTATTTTAGAAAGAAATAAAGATATATATTAGACGTAAAGTAAGTACTGTCCTAAGATTCGTGGGACCACCTACCTCATTTCCAAGGCATGTAAGTGACTGATATCACCACGTTAGCTCTAAATGGGATGCCAGTCCATTGCAGGGTTACTTACTTACAGCTGAGTGGATTGGGGTAACATAAAATGAAATGTTTTGGTCAAGAACAAAACACACTGCCTCCTCTGATGATAGAACCTATGATCTTGCAATCCTGAGTGCAACATCCTCACCACTAGGCCATGTGCCTTCATGTATTAGTCATTTTTAAGCCATAAGTGATTTTGAAATGACTAAACCAATTTTTAATGAAGTTTGAATATAATTTTGCATGTCAGTGTGACTCCAAAAATGAATCATACTAATGTAGGCATGGCTCTGTGGTTAAGAGGCTTGCCTTGCAACCATGTGGCTTCAAGTTCAGTTCTACTGCATGGAATTTTGGGTAAATGTCTTTTGCTATAGCTCCAGGCCAACTAATACTTTGTGAATGAATTTGATTGATGGAAACCATGTAAATATATGTTATACAGGGTGTCCACAAAGTCTGGGTACATGCCGATTAACACATACTTTAAGAAATTATTATTTCTTATATTTAATTGTTTATGTTATGATTTTATTTACTTCATGTACCCAAACTTTGTGGACACCCTGTACATACAGAATTATGATTGAAGGAAAATACCTTAGACGAGTATTCTGCATACTCAAATACAAATATGGTAGGTCCTCATATACGTAAATTTAAAAACTTTATTTAACTAAGATTACCCATGGAAATCAAAGTTTTTTCACATCCTACTGTATTATTATTACATAGGTGAGACACTATTGTGTTTGCAAACTGTACACAGAATACTCTCTTTACATAGTTTCCTTCAGGCATACTGCTGATATTCATAATCAGCATCATTACCCTGCCTCTCTTTCCCACACTTTCTCTTTCTTCTCTCTCTCTCTCTCACTCCATATTAGTCTTGCCAGACAAGTAGTATATGCCTCACTGAGTAGGTCTAATGAGACAGAAACATGTCCTTTGCCTTTCTGCCTGGTTTAAAGACCATACTCACTCCAATCTTCTTTGTATTGTTCAAAGATTTACTGAAAGATATTTCTGATTTAATGACAGAAGGTTCAAAAATATTTTTACAATATTGATAACTTCAATATATTAATACACAATGAATAACATGTTTAAATTTCAGGATAATAAATATTAGAAAGATAGCTGATCCAATTAATGGAAATATGTAACTTATCCATTCATTCTGTATTTCCATTAATTATCATTCTTCTTAATGTAAAACAGCAAGGAATTATATGGATTTTTTATGCATATTTTTTTATAACTTTATTATTATTGAATCATATTTATAAATTATTCATTTTTGCATTTTATTGAATGCTAGAAATCCAGTTATTTGTGACTTGAGGTGGTCAGCATAAAATAGGATTTTAAATTGACAATTTTTAAATTGGGTTGTGGATGTCTTATGTGAAGGAATGAGAAGGAAAAAGGTTTTGAGTTGAACAAGAAACTAAAAATGAGAAGAGAAGCTCTATAAAAACATGTTAACATAATTACAAGAAATGTATTTGTAAAAGAAAATTTTTATGGAATCTTTCTTTGGATTTAGAAAGAGGACAGAAATACTAAATCTCAGAATTAGGCTAACAATATCTATCTGCTTGCCTCAGAAATTTAACCATTATGTTAGCTTCATGAACTAGATTAGAATAATGCTTCTATAATTTTCTACATGATTAAAGATGATTTTGAGAAAAGCTATTGTGATATTTGTGTTTTTAGATATCATCATTTTGCATTGCACCTTTTTCACCATTTGTATAACATTTTACATGGTCAGCTGTTCATAAACAAGGATTATTTTTTGTTATTCAATGTCAATAATTATGGAAATAAAAAAGAAGGCGACTTTCTTTAAAGCTTTAAGATGAATATCCTTTAGTTTGTAATATGAAGATATCAGTGAATACTTTTTATACAAAGATTAACATTTTTTTTTTTTTAAAACAAGCAAATAATAATTAATTAAAGCTAAATTTTTTCTCCTTTTTCTTTTTGGAATATAAATTTATTTTAATTTGGGGGTTGCAACCCCCAAATTAAAATGAATTACTGTACTGATTATTCAATAATCTGTTCTGATTATTCAATAAAATCTAAGCTTCATTTTTTTTCCATTTGAAAAACAAGTTTACTTAGATTTATGGTTTTCAACCTTGATATTTACTGTATTAAATCTCAAAACTTGTAAGTTTGCTAGCAGAATTTTGGCAGAAAGTTAGTCTTTTGGGTTCTTAACTCAATTCATTGGCTTAAATATGGTTCAGGTTTTTCTAACAACAACCCAGTGTGCTACGTTAAACTATTTTATTATTGTTGGTATTTTATAATTTTATTTTATTGACTCTAGAAATAAAACTTAAATAATTCACTGCAGAATTTCAACACTAAACTTAATTAGGCCACTTATTTATTTGTTTAGTCTAGCATTAAATCATTATTGTTTTGAAGTCAATATTTTGAAAATATCAAGATATCTAAAACCTCATAATTGATAAATTGTTCCTTCTTTCTCCATTGTGCATTTCTTAGTAACCAGTTGTAAAGGAGCTGTCAAGAGTGTCTTTGATATTATCTATTGTTATTTAGCCCCAGGCTTACTTTGATAAAGCAAGTGTATCATCAAACACATTCCAGCATTGATTATTCTGTCTTTTCTTAAGATGCAGTTAGTGTTATATGCCCTTCCTCTCTTGAGACAGTGGAACGTGATTTAAGTAATATTCAGCTGGTATTTCTAAAATCTTAATGACACATAGAAAACTCTCTCAATGACTGATTTTATTGTCATTCAACCTTATAGACTGTTAAACAGGTGGAAATTTTACAACACTTAACAAAATGCTTTATAACATTTACTGATATCCCTCATACTTCACTGAGTTCATATCTCTCTTTTTTATTTTTCTTGAGAATCACTAAAATTACTTCTAATTATTTCTTCTCTCTCTCTCTCATATACACACATGCAAAGAGACATTACACACACACACACACACCTACCTGGGTATTGAAATCACTGATAAATATGAGCAATTGAGTAAATGTATGTACACACACAGAATTGAAGCACTTGAACAATCAGATGTGGTTGTAACATCTCTATTAAATATATTATTCATGTAATATATATATATATATATATATATATATATATATATACTCAGGTCTTTTGGACCAAAAACCTTAAATAAGTTCACCGAAGTAATCCCCTTCTGCAGCCATAAGTTTTCCTCCACCTTCTTGAAACTGTATAGAAATAAAAATAAATATAAAAACAACATATAATAACGAGTGTAATAGTTTGTGTTAGGATGATTTGAAACCTCGAAGATTGGTTTTGATACTGCAGCCTGTTTGACTATTCTAAAATAGCACTTTTTTTTTTGTTTTTCCATTATTTGCATAGGCTTGTCTAAGGCTGGTCCATATTGACTATATAAATTTGCTCTTAAATAAAAAAATATTTCTTTCCTTTGGGCATGTTTTGACATTTGTGTGTAAGTTTACCCTGACGTGGTGGGGCTCACCACCAGTTTGCACTCTGTTGTGTTTAGAATACAGTGGTGTACCCCTGAAATGGCCATAGATGTTGTACGTGTTTTTCGTGAAATTTATTTTATCGATTGATACCTACTGGGTGCTGTATTTATCTTTTGACCCATGTGTTTTCTGAACTTTTGGATATGGTGAGCAGGATTAAATTTTACACGCTTTACCTGCTGATACCTGCTGGGTGCCTGTATTCACTCTTGTATATACCTAACTGATACGGATTTACCTTTTGATGTCTACTGTTTTTAAATTATAAAATATACCCGAGGGAAGTACAGAACTTTATATTTTAACTCTAAATAGTGTTAAATCATTTTAAAGTCTTGTCATTGATTTTTAACCGATGGACTACTTTATTGTACCTCATTTCTTTATTTTATTTTATATCGACCTATATTATATATTTGAAATGTTTAATTGTATTAATTTTAACTTCAACTTGATTTGGAACTTCTATGAAATAATATATATGTGTATTGTGTTATACCTTTAACTCAAATTTACTTGTATGTTATCGGTTGAAATAATATATTCATGTATAAAATTTTATATTATATGTTCTATTTCTTGCATCTTACTTCTTATATATTTCTTATTCTTCTATTTAATTTATTTTCTTATGTTATCTTTCTTACGTTATTCTTATATCTTTTTATTCCTTATGTTTGATGGATTATGTTGTACCTCTTATATATTTTCACTGAGGGAGTGTGATATGTTGAGTCATTAACCCAGTGTTTTTATTCTATAACTAATGTTTTACTCTTGTCTCAATTATTCTGAGCACTTCTCCTTGCAGCCCTGTATAAAATCTATTAGTTTCATAATAAGAAACTATTAATATTACACACACACACACACACACACACACACACACACACACACACACACACACACACACACACACACACACATATATATTAAACATCCACTTTCCATGTTTGCATGGTACAACAAATTTTGTATAGCTGGATGCTATTTCTGACACCAACCTTCATTTACTTTCAAGCAAGGTAAAATTTCAGCATGCCCAGACATCATTAGGTGGGAGATTGTAAACAAAGAACAGCTCTTGCATGACAGTGGCACTTGCTTACAACTAGTATCTGATGTCAAGGTAAGGGGACAGTAAAACAAGCACACACACACACACACACACACACACACACACACACAAGTTGGTTGTTGGTATAATCATGATGGTGTGGTGATGTCATGAGCTTGCTGTCTTTATTTCCATTGACTTGTGATCATTCAATTGTATTGTAAAATACTGAGTATACATATTAATACATATTTGAAAACACAATTTCTTCCTCATTGAAATTAATACCACATGAACAAATAAAACTCCTTGGGTTTCATGTACAAAATATATATACATGTATACATGCAAATGAAGAGAAAGAAAAGACTGAATATTTTCAGATGATGAATATTCAAGTATAAATATATATATATACGTTTATGAATTTGTGTTGCAAGATTCCTGATGTTAAACTGTGTGTTGAAACAGATATTGTTATATTCTGGGTTGGTCATTTTTTTCTTTTTGCCAAATAGACACATGCACTATGCATGCATTCTTCACTCATTTATTATTGTTCTTATTTTCATCTTAAGTCCATTGTTTGGAAAAATTTCGTCGCACATTTGTGACTTCTTCAGTAATGGAAATGGTCGCTGAAGAGGTCACAGATGTGTGATGAGAGATTTCCAGACAATGAACAGTAAAATAAGAACAGTAAAAAACAAGTGAAGAACAAATATATAGTCCCTGTGTTTATTTGGCAAAAAAAAAAATTGACCATCCTGAAATATAACAATATATATAGATATTTATATTTTAACAGACCAAACTTATAGAGTATACAAAGACACAGAAAAATAAGAGGGAGAAGGTATTGTGTTACAAGTCTGATAGCTGTTTCTGGAGGCTCAGAATTATTTCATAATGTTGGCAGATGTAGTTCACCAGAATATGCAACTAGTAATGGAGGCAAATAAACATTGAATAGATCTGGCCTCTGTCTTCATGGTGAAGAGATGAAAAGCTGACCACATTTAACTTACACAAAGTTTGTGTGTGTGTATATATACATATATATATTTAAATTCAATAATAGGATGAATTCTTTTACAAGAATTTATCAAGTAGCTAGCGTGAAAAAAACCTCATAAGGGAAAAAATCCATCATTTATTCCCGAAATATATATTTATTTATATAAGGGCATTACTATACAATAATGCCTCACGCTATGAGGGACTCTAAGGTCAGACTACCATAAAAAACACATTTTTACTGAACGCGAGGAAATGCAACTCTCAAAGCCACCCCCTTAAAAAGAGACTGAATTATAGATCATGATTTCGTATTTATTGTAGTATTATACAACCTTGCGTTCGGTAAAAATGTGTTTTTTATGGTAGTCTGACCTTAGAGTCCCTCATAGCATGAGGCATTATTGTATAGTAATGCCCTTATATAAATAAATATACATATATATATATATATATATATATATAGAAATAGAGAGAGAGAGAGAGAGAGAGAGAGACATACACTCATACATAAACATGCATATTATATATACATCAATGCATGTGCATATGTATACATGTGTGTATGCATATGTGTGTGTGTGCATGTGTATGAGTGTGCGTGTATGTGCATGTGCATGTGTGTGTGTGTGTGTGTGTCTTTGTCTCCCACCACCACTTGACAACTAGTGTTGGGGTGTTTATGACCATGTAATTTAGTGGTTTGGCAAAAGGTGCCCAATAGAATAAGTACTAGGTTTGAAAAATTAAATACTGAGGTCAATTTGTTCAACTAAAATTCTTCAAGGCAGCCCTCCCACATGGTCACAGACTAATGACCAAAACGAGTAAAAGCTAAAAGAAAAAAAGAAAAGAAAATATAATCCCCAGCCTGTGACAGGTGCACAGCATGCACAGGATTTGAAGAAACCTACCTGTATCCATATATTTCTAACTCATCTACTGATATAGATTGGATTAGTAGTTAACAGTAATTTATGAGTTCTACCATGAATGAAACTCTGAAACCAAATCAGTGTAATGGTAAATCTACTGGACTATTATTCCTATGCACAAGTTGCACACTTTGTTTCAACTTGGACCCACCCACCACCTCCAACTCACACATAAACCATACATCTTTCTCTCTGACATACTAATCACCCATTCCTGGCCACACAATGCAAACTGACTTTGTTCTTAAGGGCAATATCAGTGCTTGTACAGAATCTGTTCTTCCCACTCCTCTCACACACATGGGTTTTGGCAAGAGTTCTGTAATTCAGGCTTTAAATCTGTCGACCCTATTCCTTTAAGTTTCTGTTTCTAATCAAACTCTTCAAATAACCATAAGCTATTTTATTATTTCATTTCCTAATTTTAACACATCTTCTTGCTGAACACATTATTCTTAGACTTTAATATACACAACCTCTTGCTCTATTCTCACTGGGCAAGCTGGCAGAAATGTTAGCACACTGGGCGAAATGCTTTTGGTATTTCATCTGTTGCTACATTCTGAGTTCAAATTCTGCCAAGGTCGACTTTGCCTTTCATTCTTTTATGGGTCGATAAATTAAGTACCAGTTGCATACTGAGGTTGATCTAATTGACTGCCCCCCCCCCCCCCCTCACCCAAAATTGTGCTTAGATTAGAAAAGAAAATAGGCAAATAATACTGCCTACAATTCCCGAAAAAAGTCATCCACTACTCTCAGTATTAATATCAGAGAAGAAAATGGTTTATTTGTGGATGGCACAATTTTCAAACTCTACCACCTCTTAGTCAATCATCATCTGCACCAGTTCTGCTACTATCTTAAACAGTTCTCATTCCCAAGTGAAAAAACCTTCATTGATCACTCTAACTCAGCAAGGTAATCAGTTGCCATAATTGCTTCTTATATTACTTTCAACAAAGCCCACAAGAGCTAACTTTTATTCTTGCCTAATTCTATAATCTCTGTCACTCTCTTTACAGTTGACATGTTTCAGTATATCCTAATTCCATGAAGGTCAGTTTTGTTGATCCTGAAAACTACTGACTAATTCTAACTTTCTGTATTTCAAAGGTGATGTCAACAGTTGTTAACAGTAACTTCTTTCATCACTCTAAGCCTCTCTCTCCTTCTTCTGTGACTATCTATAGAACCTGGTAATTTGCTCATGTCATTCAGCAGTGGTTTCTTGCTCTTGAAAAGTTTGGGAAAAAACATTGTTATACTTGATATATGCAAAATCTCTGATCATGTCTGGTATGTAAACCTGCTTGCTATATTGCTCATCTCTAGCCCGCAGAACTTTAATATCAGCACCAAAAACCTCACTAATCTAGAAGTCCTGCAAATGTCAGACATACTTCACCATTCCAAAAAATTTTAAATAAACCTAACAAAAAAGTTCTGTTTGTATATAATTTATATGTTGTCTATGAGGGAAGGCATGTGGTTTAGTGGTTAATGTGTTGGGCTCATGATTGTAAGATTGTGGTTTCAATTCACGGTCTGATTTAGATTTTTATTTTGTGTGTTATTTAAGATACTTTTATGTGTTTTATATATAAATACATATATACATACAAATGTGTGTATATTATATCATGGATACTCCCATTGTAAGACTACATATGAGGGTTCTGCAATTTCTTGCTGAACAACTGCACAGATGTTTATAATGATCAAATGTTTTTTTACTCACATAAGCTCACCCCCCCCCCCCTCCATCAGATTGACATTACCTGCACAGGTGCATGACATAGCACATGTCAAATGATGAATTGATCGCAAAGCAGCATGAAATGAAATGTTTTTCTCAAGAACACAATGCAACACCCAGTCTGGGAATTGAAACCATGATTTTGCAATTGTGAGTGCAATACCCTAACCACAAAGTCATGCACCTTCACACATTCTATTTATATATAAGAAGGTAACATGAAAGAAAATAGAAAGCTTCTGACAATGCGGAAAGTTTAATAAAACCTTTGTAAGGTTTTATTAAACTTTCCACTTTGTCAGAAGCTTTCAATTTTCTCTCTCTTTACCTTCTTCAGTATTACAATACTTCAAACAAACTACAACGCTCTTATATATATATATATATATATATATATATATATATATATATATATATATATATATATATATATAAACCCCTATGGTTATTAACATGCCCCTTTTATATCTCTATAACTCTTATTTCTACTTTATGTCTTACCTCATGTCTATCTACCATACCTCATCACACTATGAGATAAATATTAATGATAAATATTCTTTAATTCTTTAATTTATCCTTAATTTATTTTTAACCTTAACCCAATAAATCCCCTACTATAAACGCCCTAACTCTAACTCCCACTCATAAATAATTTAACATTCAACTAGCTCTTACTTTTTCAACTACCTACACACCCACAACCTCATTGCTATAAATAACTCTACAACCACTGACCTTAGCCAGGACGGACACAAGCAATTACTACCAAATTTCCTCCCCAGTAACTTTAGACTTTGAGACTATCAGACCTCTACTACTTTCTTTAAATTCTGTTCATTTTACTCTATTTTTTTACTCTATCTTTCTCTTCCTCCTCATCTTCTCTCTTTTATCTTCTCAGCTACCCCATACATAATTCTTAGACACTATACACCTATGCACCTTACTTCATCCTGTAGCCAACCCTTAAAATCTCCCCTACCTCGCTCTATCTACCTCTCTTTCTATTTCTTTTCTTTTCTTTACTTTTACCAATTAGTAGCCACCTCCACTACCATTCTGTTATTGAATGTTGATATGTTCATGTCTTTTTTCTTGGGATGACTACTATATCAGGATTTTAACCCACATGGATATACGCAGGATTGCACCTAAAGACTTAGGCTCATGGATCTATGCAGAGTTGCACCTAAAGACTCATGCTCTGGTTTCTATAACTTCTGAAAGTTGAATTATGAACTTTTATGCTTCTTTTTCTTCTTTCTTTCCATCTCCTTATTCCTCTATGCTGTCATCTTATTAATATATAGCATTCTCATTTTCCATAGTCTTTTCCCCTATTTGTCTCTGATGATGGAATATTCCATACTTGGGGATATCCCAGAAACAGCTGCAAGATTTTTTATTTTTTCCTATAATAATATTGTATATGACTTGGGATGTTTGCTGTCCTGTTTAGCAATTATATATATATATATATATATATATATATATATATATATATATATATATATATATATATATATATATATATATATATATATATATATATATATATATATATATATATATATATATATAGTAAATTCAAAGAAAAAAAGAAAAGACAAAGAAAATGAATATGAGGATATGCACAAGCAATATATTAATTTGATGCTCGGTGAAAGGAGAGAATTGTTAACATTTCGAGCATAGCTCTTCGTAGGAAAGAGAAAAGTCCAAAGAGAAATAAGGAAAAATTGCCAACAATCCACATGCAGTTACATATATGATGTTTATGTTTAACATCCACTTTTCCATGCTTGCATGAGTCAAACAGAATTGGAAAAGGCAGATTTTCTGCAGCTGCATGACCTTCTTACTGCCAACTCTCACTACTTTCCAGGCAAGGTAATATTTTCCCATAGCTAGTCATGTTACTCACTGAAGACTGGAAAAGAACAACCTTGCTTGTATTATGATGATGCTCATTTACAACCATCATATAATGTCCAGAGAAGAGTACACACATATAAATAAGTAAATAAAAAACGTAAACAAAAGAAATTAAATATATGAACTCTATGTATATCTTACATACAATACAATGCACCCCTTGGGACCATTGGATCCTGTCAAACCATCTAACCCATGCCTACATGGATATAAGATGATACATGTATCTGTTATTCTCTCTCTCTCTCTCTCTCTCTCTCTCTCTCTCATACACACATGCAAAGAGACATTACACACACACACACACACACACACACACACACACAAACATTACAATGGAAATTAAATTTGAGACTGCATCTGGATGGAATTGTTTAAATTGTTCCATACAAATGGTTTAAACAGAAGGGGAGTGCAATCCAATAATGTTTTATCAGCTATTATCTTCATTATTCAATAATTTAAGAACAAAAGTAATAATTAAATAAAAGCAATGAATAGGTAAATAGGCGTAATCAATCAATAAATAAATAAGAATAACTAATAAATAAATAATAGATTTCTGAATAAAACCAGTTTGGAACTGTGTCAATATAGGTATCTTTATTTATTTATTTGTTTATTTATTTATTCATTTATTTATTTTCTATGTAAATAACACGCTATTCCAGTTTTAGTAATTTATTGAGCTAGGAGGCAATCCAGATGTCATGTATGTTACCTTTATTATTTCGGTGATCAATAAAATAAGGAATAGCGCTAGCATTCATCAATTCAAGCATCTATAATCCTTCCTTGACGATAGATAAAATACTACATTAACATAATACAAGCCTGAATTAAAAAAAAAAAAAAGAAAAGTTCCTCATATATGATATGACAGGAGTTACTTCCCTTGTATGATATTACAGATTCAGTTCGCGAAATACACATGAAAAAGTAATTGTCATATAATTTAAAGCAATTTATATAAGCATGTGCATGCCAAACTTAGAAAGTAGACGAACTTTGTGCTACAGGCGTCACCTCTTGATTCACTGTGCAATGAGTTGTAAGTTTGAGAATAAAATGTGTTTGTGTGCATACACACATGCTTGCGTACATCCTTGATTGTTTGCTTGTATTTAATGAATGTAAAGATTTTTAATTATAAAGTATAAGATTATAACATTAAAGATATCTTTTACCTGTCTCAGTCATTGGACTGTGGCCATGTTGGGGCACCGCCTTCAAGGGTTTGGTCGGAAAAAAATTCGACCCGTGTAGTTATTGTTTTTTAAAAGTCGTGCTTATTCTATCGTTCGCTTTTTGCCAAACCGCTCAGTTATTTGAATGCAAACAAATCACCACTGGTTGTGTGTGTGTGTGTGTGTGTGTGTTTGTCGCCCGCTTGACAAATTATATGACAATTACTTTTTCACATGTATTCCGCAAACTGAATCTGTAATATCATACAAGGGAAGTAACGTGTATGTGTGTGTGTGACATGTGATCTGGCAGTTTTGGTATCTTAGCAGACAGACATTTCTCATCTGCCAGTGATATAAATGCGCGCTTTCATGCACCATGCATCCATGTGTTCTTTCATGCGCCATGCATCCATCCATAGCATGCATCTATATGAGAGGTCCACTCAAAGTATACATACATATATATGTAGATATTTTTATGCATATATAGATGCATATGTACATATGTCTATGTATATGTATACCTTTGAATGTATATCTATATATTAGCATTTGTATTTATGTGTATACACACACACACACACACACATATATATATATATAAAGATGAGAATGTCTGTCTGTGTGAATCCCTAAAACTCGACAACTACGCTTTCATTCAAATTTTACACATGCAATGACAGGTGATCGAAACCTTTGGTGATATACTGTGCTTCTGTAGACCTGTCAAGCCAAGTGAGATCATAGTCGTGGTCAATGCTGGTGTCACATCAATGGCACCTGTGCTGGTGGCATGTAAAACGCATCCACTACACTCTTGGAGTTGTTAGTGTTAGGGAGGGCATCAAGCCATAGAAACCTTGCCAAATCGGACTGGAACCTAGTGCAGCTCCCTGGTTTACCAGTTTTCAGTCAAACTGTCCAACCCATACCAGCATGGAATGTGGATGTTAAACGATGATGATGATGATGATGATGGTGTTTGAGTGTTTGTTCTTGCTGAACTGAATTCATTGATATTTTTGGATGCCAATATCATTAATCATTCTCATATATCCAATTGTTTCTGGTATTTCTTACATTACGTACAGGACGACAATGATTGTAATCCAAATGCCAAGGCTGCATTCGACTATGTAGTGTCAAGGGTCAAAAAAATGTTCAACTTCTTGCCTAATGTGAGCCCAGAGCAATCTCTTATATCTTCCACTATTTCAGTATTACGTGTCAAAAGTGAAACAATAGCATCTTGTAGTGAAACTACCTATCGCCATTAGACACAAAACTACCTATCGCCATTAGATACAAAACTACTATCGCCAATACATACAATCTTCTCATTTAAATATAAATAAATGCGAGCGTAGTAGAGAACCCATACCTTGTCATCACGTGACTGATCATTATTCGAATCGGCAACTTCTTCGAACCGTTCCCGCCAGAACGCAAACTGACCAATCACGGCCCCTAATAAGGTCACGTGATAGAGTATATTTCTACCATCTGGTGAGCCAATAATTTGTTATAAATAGCTTTAACTCGGCGGCCAAATTTGTCTCGGTCCAGTTTCTCTTTGAGAACTGTTCCGTGTACCACACGACAGCAGCATCAGCCAGCGACCACTTCAGCAGCTTCGTCCAGCGACGATGACCTCCGCTGTCGCCACATCAGCAACAAGAGTCTACGACTACTATCCAGCATCATCGTCATGACCAACACGATTCTACGATCACTACTAACCAGCAACAATCTCCACCATCGTCAACACGACTTACTATGTACACCAAACCAAACCTCCGCGGCACATCTCTCTCTTCGATTCTGTTAGGTGACTCAGCTTCACCACGGTAAATAAACAGACAAGAGTTCTTAAACAGACAAGAAATTCTCAGCCAGCGACGAACATCTGTATAACAAGAATCACGGCCCGGCATCGATGCCACGACATCACAACTAGTGATCAGCTCTGCCAAACTCAGCCAACTTACTTCACATACAGATTCATATTATTGTGTACCCAAGAACTGGTATAATTGTTCACGTGTTATTGACTCTCTCTTTTCTCTGCTGTAATATTTCTCATACACACATGTATCACTCACATACACACTTTTCTTTGTATGACGGCCTGTCTTTGATTATGTTCTTATATGTCGCATTCACACTCTCACACAGACATACATCTTTAACGCTATAATAAATATCTCTGTTATTCATCTAATACGGTTGTGGTCTTTCATTACTGGTCATCTATGTTATCATCGCATAACATATCATCTATATCATCATTTGATATATATATTTGTATGTTCGACCGTGTGACACGTTTAAATAAAAGGAGTCCTCTGTTTTTCCATTCGTCACCATTGCTCCTTTTTGAGTTCGCACGGTCGTCCCTTACAATCTCTTTATTCTAATGTCAGATACTTTCACTTTAATAGTTTCACTATTAATACTGAAACTATTAACTCACATATACAGGCATGCATACATATATACATACATACATATATATAATATATATATATATATAGCCAGAGGGGAAGCAGATCAGGAAAGATTTGCCAATGTTCTGCACCATGAGGACCAAAGACTTGAGGTATTTCGTGTTGCAAGACAGTGTAGGAGAGAGAATAGTGAAGTTGTAGGAGAGAAATGTGTTCGCATGGATGATGGTACACTTGCACTAAATGAGGATGCAAACAAAGAGGTCTGGAGATGCCACTACGATAGATTGCTTAATAAAGAGAATGAATGGGAGAAAGAGAGCCTGCCGTATGTTGACCCAATAGAGGGACCAGCTATCCGAGTTGATAGTACCAGGGTAGATAAAGCAATTAAGAGTATGAAGACCGGGAAAGGAATCACTGCAGAGATGCTCAAAATATCTGGCAGTGTTGGCTATAGCCTAGTCACCCGTATTACGAACCAGGTGATACACGAAGGAGTCATACCCAATGACTGTTGTAGCAGCATCATAGTCAACTGCTACAAAGGTAAAGGTGACGCTTTAGATACAAATAATTACAGAGGCATCAAGCTGTTAGATCAGGTTATGAAAGTTACAGAGAGGGTCATAGCCCAACTAATTAGGGAGCGAATCAATTTAGATGAGATGCAGTTTGGGTTCGTGCCAGGTAAAAGCACTACTGATGCCTTATTTCTAGTGAGACAGTTGCAGGAGAAATACCTAGCTAAGGATAAAACTCTGTACCTGGCTTTCGTTGACATGAAGAAAGCCTTTGACAGGGTCCCCCGATCCCTTATCTGGTGGTAAATGAGGAAACTTGGGATAGAAGAATGGTTAGTGAGAGCTGTGCGAGCCATGTACAGAGATGCTGCCAGTAAGGTGAGGGTTGGAAATGAGTACAGCAATGAATTCCGGGTAGAGGTAGGGGTCCACCAAGGTTCCGTCCTCAGCCCCCTCTTATTTATCATAGTCCTCCAGGCAATCACAGAGGAGTTCAAGACAGGTTGCCCCTGGGAGCTCCTCTATGCTGATGACCTTGCCCTAATTGTGGAGTCACTATCAGAACTAGAGGAGAAGTTTCAGGTGTGGAAGCAAGGTCTAGAATTGAAGGGCCTTAGAGTCAACCTAGCTAAAACCAAAATCCTAATGAGTAGGAAGGTAGATAAAACACAAACCCCTTCAGGTAGATGGCCCTGCTCAGTATGTAGAAAAGGAGTAGGTAGTAACTCTATAAGATGTACCCGGTGCAAGCTATGGACACATAAGAGGTGCAGCAACATCAAAGGCAGGTTAACTAGCAAGTTAGCTTTTGTTTGTGGCAGATGTTCAGGTGCAATAAAGACTGTAAACAAACAGGAAAGAACTTCTATCTCATTCCAGGGTGAAAAATTAGAGGTAATCGATAGCTTCCGCTATCTGGGCGACCAAGTTAGTAGTGGGGGTGGGTGCGCTGAAAGTGTAGCTGCTAGAATAAGAATAGCCTGGGCA
>NC_142929.1:30309071-30334071 GCF_046866305.1 Octopus bimaculoides | reverse complement strand
ACAATAACAGAGAACTAGAGAATACTCCAATTCTCCAGAAGGAAGTCAAAGAGACAGTTTGCATGCTCAAAGATAGAAAATTTCCAGGAACTCTTAAAACATGGCAGACCAAAGCTTATCAAGACCCTAACAGTTACCTGTCAGAAGATATGAAAGGAGATATGTGCTTGGATACTGGTGTACTGCACTGTGATTATAAATGCTAGAGCTTCCACCATCAGTACTTCCTACCACCACAGAGGGTTTAGCACAAGGTTTGCCACATCCAACTTATTACATATAAACACACACATACATGTACATGTCCACAGATGATTTTAAGATTGGACTTCCACCCCATCCTCACTTTCCACTTCCTTCTCTGCACATATCAACCCCAGTTGATATACACTGCCTTTGTCTCAATTACTCTTGAAAATAATGAAATGAAGAAATTTGTAAATATTAATTGTTAAACTGGTATTTGGAATATATATTAGCATGAAATTTTCATGAAAGGTTTTAATTTAGATCAATTTTAAATAGTGAATTTCTGTCATGGAACTAGGGACAATCTCAGGAGAGTTGATATCAAAGGGATTAAATGCTTGTTTTTCTAGGATCTTCCATACATACATGCATACATACATAACACACACACACACACACACACACACGACTGCATATCTTTTCCCTTACCACTCTAAGGAGTAGACCTTTATTTCTTTTAGCCCTTCCCTTACCTCATCTGTTGTACCGAGACAGTACATCTTGATGTAACAGTATAGGACTGCCTTGAGTTCTTCAGTTAATTTGACACTGTGTGGTGATCATAATTGAGAGCATTTAGCAAAGTGGCAATAAGAGTTTTCTCTACAGGACTATTGTAGTTTCCATATTTTTCTGATTCTGAGTGATTTCATAATCCAACCAGCCAGTTGCCTGCACATGGTTGCCATCTTATTAATCTGAATATGGATTGTTGCATTATTACTCATTACTCATGTGGATTCTCAGATCAATCACTGCTTTGTACTTCATGATTGCAATAATCTCTGGTCTTTTGTTTTCTGACTGCTATCTGTTTGTGGTTGATAGCTGAATGCTTAAAACTTTTCAGCATTGAACTGCATGTTATTTACTTTAGCCCACTTATATATTATATTCAGGTTTCAAGCTGGCAAAATCATTAACACACAGGACAAAATACTTAGCAGCATTTCTTCTGGTTTCACATTCTGAATTCAAATACTGCCAAATTCGACTTTTCTTTTCATCCTTTCATGGTCAATAAAATGGATACCAGTTCAGCACTGCGGTTGATGTAATTGACTAGTCCTCTCCCCACAAATTTCAGGCCTGGTACCTATAGTAGAAAGGATTATTATTGAGGTTCTTAAGGTTGTGAGCTGGTAGAATTATTAGCACACTGGACAAAATACTTAGTGACATATCTTTTGGCTTCATGTTCTGTGTTCCAATTCTGCTGAGGTTGATTTTCCTTTCATCAACTGGCTGATCAGACCTCTGCTGCTATGCCTAGTAGCATGTGCTTCACTCCTGACACACTAGAAAGAGTTAAACATGCGACTGGCACCATTGTTTTAGGTATATTCCTCCACATTCCACACATAGCAAAAACTTCATGCTCCACCAACTGGCTCGTTCATAGCTGCACTCCAGCAGTTCAAGCTTTGTAAGAGCACCATCCAAACCATGAAGGAAGCCTCTATGTATTACACAACCTTCAAGCTCTCTCACCTCCCAAATTTCAGATCCTGTGTTAAAAGATCTCTGATGTTTTCGAATTCTCTTTTCCGTCACTTCTCAAATAAGATGATGCTGTGAACAGTGAACAGTATTTCTGTGGAGAAACACCTCTACTTTGCTGCCTGTTTTGCATCCAACTCCACACTGCACATATTTAGTAAATCTCCTCCAAATCTATCCTTCAGAACTCCACCAGGCTTACTACCTTGCATACATGCATACAAAATGTGAATACACCTCTTGTTGCTTCAAAGCAACAAGGTTACTGGCTCAGACAATGTCCTATAATCAGAGCAGGCCTTGTGCCTGTAGTAGAAAAGATTATTGTCCAGGTTTTTGACTGCCTGTTATAATTGTATCATTAGCCTAGCTGGTGAGAGTGGTTGACTTTATGTCTAAGGACATGTCTGAGAGAGTAGCCAAAACTAGCTATGGTCTCAGTGCTATTTCCTGAGGGGCTCTGCTTAAAGTTGATGTCACCTAGGAGAGAGCATTCTTGGCTACAGTTGTGTAACAACTATTTGTCAAATGTCATGCATCCATCTAGTGTCATGCAGTTTGTGATATATCATTCTTTGATCAACTTTATTAAAGGCCTTTTTTATTTCTGTACTTTTATTGGTTTTGTTCTTATGATAATCTGTATATATTATTCAAGAGAATATATCCTTTCTTATCTTTGATTAAGAGGCATTAAATAACATTGCTATTTATGAAAACATTGCCATTGAGTGTTTTTTTTTTTTTGTTAACTTCATTTTTAAGTATCAAGCATTTGTACCCAACCAAAGCATTAAAGATTATTTATCACATGCTTCAACCAGCAGAGAGGAATTCCTTTGATACTTTTTCTCTGTGATAATCACTTTCATATTGTGTGTTATTGATAATAATCATCTGCAATAAAAGTATGAAATAATCCAATGAGATAATCCTTTACTAAGATCAGATGTTAAATATAATCTTAAAAATTAAGCTAAATATTTATTCTCATAAATTAGAATAATTCTTTTGGAAAAAATTATTTCAATTTATTACATGATAACTTGTCCTTTCTTTGAGTGTCAAAACTGAATGTTCTTGAGTTATTTGATAAAATCAGATACATACATCATATCTTGAATGCTGTAAGGTGGGGCGGGGTTAACTAATTAACTATTTTGATTAGGTATATAATGATATTACTACATCTGATTAGCATTATGCTAGGTAGTCTAAGAATATTTATACACGAAGAAGCAGTTGCCACTTGGAAATTCTTGTTCATGTTTAAGGAAATGGTAAAATACAATTATCGTGAAAGATTAAATAAAGCAATAAATGATTCAGATGCAAAAGGAAAATTCACCCTTTGTGTTAGACATAATAAGAATTGAAAGAAAAACACGAACTTCCTTTATCATGAACTTTTTTTATGTTTTATGACAGCATAAACGTGATAGTTCCTATGTACGTGACTTAATGCAAAACAAAATCCTAGTCTTCTGATGCTTTTTATTCACATTAGCACATTACCAATTTTCTGCAGCAACCACTTGCAATTTATTTCAAAAATAAATAGATTAAAAATACTCAAATTTTGTTAAAATTTATTCTGAGAAACTAAATATTTTGTTCAAATTTGTGCTGAAATAAATTCAAGTTTTATTTTCAAAAGTGAACCAGTCAGATTTATTAAATGTATTAATTATATTATGAATTAGTAACTAAATATTGAGTTTTCTATTCATTTTCATACCTCAAAGCCAGTTACAGCATTTCAGTAACAGCAGAACATTTATGTCTCTTAATGAAACCTAATTTTATATTAAAGATTTTGTGATTAGGTTTTAAATAATTTTTCACTCATTACACATCATCTTTGATGTCATGCTCCCTTCATTTGATTTAAAACAACACACATAAGTAATTCTTCATCTTCCATGTATATATAATTATTTAGACTGAATTGAAGAAATAGAACTAAAGTGTTGCCAGTTGAATAAATAATTAAAGAATACAAATGCATAGATATTCTGGAAGAAACAATGCTTTATGGATAGGCAATTCTTTCTTAGAAGGAAGACATTGACTTCCAGTAAAAAAAGTATTGATAAAAATATGTTCGATTTTATTGTTGAATCTATTGAAAAAGACTTCTTTGAATGATATTTTTTATCACTATAATGTCTGATACTCTGCTAGCTCAAGCCTTAATAAAACATATCTGTATATGCATGTTTTTCCCTAAAGTGAAAATGCAGTTCTACCATGATAGATTTATTCAAGGGAATTTTGTCATGTAAATATATCTCTAATTACCTGTAAATGTTAATTGTTGGTTGTAAACCTCATGATTTTCTTCTTTTCTTTGTTGTGTTAAATGAATGAGAATTGTTAGTTATAGTTCATAAAAACTTCCCAGCCTAGAAAAGTTAGATTAGAGAGCTAAAAAAAAGTGTTAAAGCTTTTGGAAGAACATTTGTAGTTTGGGAAAATGTTTGCTTTGTAGAATGAAACCCCCGCTATTTTGGGGGCAAATTAAGGATGGCAAGGGGAGAAGTAAGTGCATTGGATAAACATAGAAGATGCAATATAGATTGCTGGCTCAGAAGTATTGAAGCCAGCACAGTAGTACTAAAGAAGGTAGTAACTAAAGAGAAGTAACTGTACATCAATATGACAGTATAAAAGTTGATTATAAAAATATTCTTTATTTTAATTTTTTTGTTTATATTTTTTTCTAATGACCTTCTTTTCCATGTGTTCTAGAATGCTGGCATGCATAGAAACAGTAACAACTTCAATAAAGCTTTGTTTTGGCTGCATAGTTAGGACCAGTGATAAAAATGCTTTTTACTACATGTTAGCAAATTAACCTCTTTATAACTATATTTCTATCAAGTATACACTATCTATATGTTTCAATTTATTTTAAAAAATACAAAAATAACTAACTTTATTGGTGTATTAATCTGGTTCTTGAATACAACTCATAAAAATGTTCTTGCTCAGTACTTCAGCACTTTAATATTTAAACTGGCCATATCTGGCCAAAATAATCTACCTTTTTTATCTTCAAATTGGCCATATCTTGCCTCTTACACCTACCCTACAATGTCATTCTAAAAATAAACAATCACATCTCATAGTTACAAGGTAATGCATGACTAATTCAAATTAGTGTGAATAAATAGACATTACATTTGGCAGAGAAAGCTGAATGCTGAAGGGTTAATATAACTTTTAGCTTCTTCAGTCTTCTATTATAATTTATGTAATGATTTCTAACATTGGAATAAGACTATACATTTTGAAGGAGGATATAGTCAATAGTAATTCAATGTCTGTGCTCAACTTATAGACTACAAAAGCTTTTTCATGACTTGGAAATTGACAAAAATTCATGAAAAAAATATGACTGAGGAAGATTTGGATGGTAGTAAATTAATAAGAAAAAGAAGTGGTGGTAGTGAGAGGTAGGGTGGATTGGGTGACAATAAGGATAGTTACCAGTAGAAGGGAAAACAAATAAGCAGAAAAGGAAAGCATCAAGGTGAACAGAATGAATAAGTGAAAAGAAGAGAGAGGTTTATATTTTAAAACTTAAATTTTATTCATGTGGATGCATGTGTTTGTGGGGTATATAAATTTTAAGTTTGTGACTGTTTTATCAGAATATACCACATTTGACAGTGTTTGTCTGAAAGTGTTAGTGTTGTAAATTTTTGCCAGCATACTTGTTGGAATGTGTCTTTGTTAGTTTATGTGTTTATCATCAATTTGTGGAAGTTCATATTTTGGTGTGCACATATGTATGTGTGTGTCTATGTATTTGTTTTCATTGATATGTGTATATGTGTTTAAACTGATGTAGAAGTACATTTGTACATCATGCATGTTAGATTTTGCTAGTATGTATCTGTATTTATTTTTGTTGAGTGCATATATACTTCTTTGTTTTCATCATATTTGTGTATGTGTAATTAGAACAATTTAATTTTTGTGCATAGTCATACTACACTGCCAGCCTTTCTTTGATATATACCACTTTTATCACCAGATTATCAGATGTTGTTATACACCGCTGGTTACAATGTACTTCCATTCTTCCTTGAGTGCACCCTTCTTTTCCATTTTGGCCTAAATTGTTTGACTAAGTCATCTTCCCATTGTCATGGAGGCTTTTTCTGATCTCTTGGATACCACTCAGCAACTGCACAAATTTGCCTGTTGTCTGTGAGCCTTGCAACATGTCCAGCCCAGCAGAACTTGTGCTTTTGATATTTTTTTATATTCTCATTCGCTCTGCTCCGTCCTTGCATTACCTCGCTTTGGGTATTGCTCTTGCCATGGATCTTTCCATAGTCCTTTGCATCATAGTCATAGTAACCCACATCTCACTTGCATTTCCACATCTCACTTGCATTTAAGAATGCAGGTAGGATGGTGCCATTGAATAGACTGGCATGTAGGGTCTTGTCCAGCTCTACTTAGAGATCATGAAATGTGTAAAAAATATGTTTGGATATGACATTACTTGAAGGTTGTAGGTTTTCCCATATAAGGAAAAATCAAAAGAAAGCAGAAAGCTTTTTTCATAATTAGGGTTTTTCATCCACAGTTCTATTTCTCTATAAAACCTTTTCTTGGGCTTAAAAAAGTAAATATAAATCAAATATTGTATGTATCTTCTCACTATAAAAAATGTGGTTGGCATGTTATCCTTACCTAATTTTAGAATAGGTTATATATGAAATTATAAAACTGATTATATTTGTACTCTGAAGTAGAAATTTTTTATTACACCTGTTATGCAAATAAAGTTGTCCTACATATTTTGTTCATCTTTTAGATATGACAAATATTGCTAAGGTGTGGTTAAACAGAATAAATGATGTTGCTGCTAAAACAGACAAACCAGTAAACAAGTATAGTTCTTAACTGTTGTGGATTATGTTCAATATTTAAACATCCCCTTTGTTTATCTAGTAACAGCAGTTAGTGGGGGTGGTTATATCAATTGCAGCAATAACATTAATGATAAATACAGTGATAATGACTACAACAATAATGATAGTGGTAGTGGTAGTGATTGTAGTGGTGATGATGATGGTTTGTGGCAATGTCAATGATGATGATAACAAGTCTTTGTATGTGCTTTCAAACAGAATCAATATTTTTTCTTCCATTTTGGATATGCTAGCATAATACAGGGTATAAATAATTGGATACCAAACAAGATACAGATGATGCTTAGAAAAGCATAAAATATGAGAAACCTATGAGTAGAGGAAAAGTCATTATGTATTAAAGAAGCTACATATGAAAAATACTGCACTGGACATTATACTTTTGTGCAGTATTTTATTTATATTTTTGTGTGTGCTGTTAATTATTTTTTTTAATCACAAAGCCCTAACAAAAATACAAAGAACTGGTTTTCTAAATAAAGAGAAGTGACAAATTGGCAGGGTTGTTAGGACACCAGATAGAATATTTTGCTGTGTTTATTCAGATATTTTGCACTGAGTTCATTTCCTACTGAGGTGAACTTTGTCTTCCAGCTTTTCGTTGGGGTCAGCAATCAACGTACCAGTCTAAGGTTGTGGATTGGAGGAATTATGAGAGCATCAGATGTTATAGCTTGCAGTATCTGTTTCAGCTAACTCTGTGCATTCTGAGTTGAAATACTTGCATTCTGTCACCAGACATAAAAAAGTGACTCTTCTATCAGGATTTGTTGATTGCTGGATAGCATCAGCAATAGAAAAACTAATGCACATAGTTTCCTTGAGTTCAATTGGAAGGCAGGTTGTTACTATCACAACACCAAATATTGAGATAAATTTTTTTCTGAAATACTCTCAACTTTTTCTATCTACTCTTCGATCATCAATATGTGTTCTCTTTCTGTTTCCTACTAATTTTACACTTAACTTTGTTCTTTTGAATCTGGTAACTCTATGTCACTTCTCACTTAAGTTCATTCAGTGCTCTTCCTACACATGTATATGCCAAACTCAGTAGTTGGTGCTTCTTATCTAGACCAGCATTGTGTAGAACAACTTGCTTGTCTACTTTTATCTCCATCTCCTATCTTAGATCACTTGAAACTGAATATTCATTATCTCTTTCATATTCAGCCAATACATTTACTGTACATAATTACCTAATAAGAAAACTTTACTGATCTCTGCAAACTGTTGGGAAATATACTGACAGCATCCTCCCCATTACTCTCAATCATTACTCTTCTGAGTTATTTCATATATATGAGTACACAAGCAACTCATCAAAGTTAAAATCTTTTTTAAAAGGTCTAACCCGACTTAGAAGGAAACATGTAACATTGTATTATGTTCCTTAAAAAGAGGAATGTCTCTGGTCATGTAATATATTAACCTGTCATACACATTTCCATCATTTCTAAAATGATAGTGTCACACATAACCACATTTGTTTTTCTTTTCAGTCTCTTTGTTGTTATGGTCATTCTCAATAGTTTTGAAGAATCAGATCAGCTGAAGATTTGCTCTCCTATGTCACACATCGGACCCTGATCTCTGAGAGTCAACAAAAATGTTATTGAGGATTTTGACATTGTTGCCTCCTTCTTTTTGTCCCCCACACACCGTATTTTGTGCTAAAAAAAAATAAAGCAACACTCCTTAAACAACACCAGTTCTTACATTGGTGTAAACACACACACACATACACACACATATATGTATGTATGTGTGTGTACACACACACACAATGTATATACATACAATATTTTGATTATTTTTTGTCTACCTAATTCTATTTTCAAGCAATTGATTACCCTGAAGATATAGAAGAATTCTACTGTCATACAGTAGAATTTAACCTGGAACCATGCTGTTGAGAAGCAAACTTATAAGCTACACAGCCTTGTCTCTTAATATAATATTTTTTTCAAAGTCATTCATTTACAGATGTGCATACTAAATCTTGATCATATCAGTCTGAGAGAACTAGCAGAAATAAAAGACATCTCCCATTACTTCCAAATAAATAATAATAATAATAATAATAATAATAATAATAATAAAATAATTTGTTTTAAAAAGTTTTTTTCTGTTATCCATCTTCTGTTTTAGAAATGTCTAACACTACTTTGGATACTTCCTCTTCCCTGCAGACAAGCAAATATGGAAATAAAAATTGTATTTCCATTGGTAGTGTGCTATTTTTATTTGAAAGACTTCATTTATATTTTGTTATTAAATATAGACAAGGTGATAGATTGATAAAATCACTAAGTTGAAAAACAAAATGTCATTTGGTATTTAATTTCCTAGTCTCTTTATATTCTGAGTTCAAATACCACTGGAAATAACTTTGCCTTTCATCCTCCGTGGGGTTTAACCTGAAGAACTATACCTACCTCACAAAAAATGCATAGCCTTGGGTCTATATAACAAATCTATATTATACGGTAAATAATGTTTTGACAACCTTAGGAATACAAAATAAAAATTAACTTTGTAGAGTATCACCATCATCATCATTGCTCTTCAAATGTCAGCTTTTTATATGCTGGCTTAGATTGAACAGGTTTGTAATGCAGCATATTGCCACTCCTCTCCAGATTATATATAAAATATTTTAATTAATACATTATACAATATGCTGATATTATTCAATATAGTTCGATTTAACTTGGATATCAGCCAAGAGATCAAACTTGTTTTATTTTGTGTTCTACTTCATTGCCATAAATAATAAACCAAATAGATTAAGTCATACACTTGAAAGTGTTTTACATCTTTATAGGCTCCAAAAGTAGAATTAGCAATGAATTCTATGCTTTTATATATTTGAGTAATTGCCAAATAATATTAATATGAAAACATAGAAAATAACCTTGCACTTGTTATGGTTATTTTAACTCATTTTGTTGTGTATAGGATTGATTTTTAGCCATTTGTTATTCAAAATAATTTAAAATCAGGCTTGAGGATTTTTAATTAATTTTTAACTAATCAATATATATATATATATATATATATATATATATATTTACACACACACACACACACACACATACACACAAACTATTACCAACTGCCCATTTAAATGGACGAAGTTAACTTATGAAAGTTTGCTGATGAAATCATTACAAGCCTGAAACATGTTTAGAATTGTCTCTTCTACTTGCTGTGAGATTTAAATTAATATTAGTCATTAAATAATATTGACTAATATTGTTTTTTAGTTGCCACATAAATATTTCTAGTTGGCCTTTCAAAGTTATGCATTTTCTAGAAGTACAACTTACTGTGAAAGTATAACTCAGAGGCACCATCTCCATGAAAAGGGAAACAGATGTAATGTCAACTGGAGAGCTCTGAGCTAAAATTTATATGGGTATAAATATTTGTGAATGTTTTGAATGCTGTGTCAGCTACATCATGGAAATTTTAAGGTTAGGGATATCATTATATATCTAGTGAAAAAGGTATAGGAGGTGGGTGCAAGATTTGAGTACTCAACATTCCAATTAATCCACATAAGTAATAGCAAATAGACTTGACAAACAAAATAATATAATATACCTATTGGTAATTCTAGTATCAGTTTGTAGGTGTGGCTGAGGAAACTGAAGTATGTGTTGATGTTAACTTATTTAATCCCGGGAAATTAAGAAAGGCAACAAGAAATAGTTATGTTGTAAGGAAAAAGCAATAGAAGTGAAAATATGTAAGACAAATTCTAACATGTTTTAGTCTTATAATCTCATCAGCAAAGCATAGATTTTACTTACTTTACTGTAATAGTGGTGAATCATTAACTAAATGTACAAGAGTCAATATTCCCTACATTAACTATGTTAATATTAGCTTAATTACAGTGTAAATATCTGTGTATTTTGAATATTTTTCCTTTCTTTCATTATAATATTTAGCAATATACAAATACAATGTTAGAATGCTTCAGAAATGCAGTCAGAAAATCACATTGCAATAAGGACAAAAACAAAAATATTGAATTGCTGCTTTAAAAATATTTTATAGTCCTGATATTTCAAGCAAAATACTCTTTATGAAAGATTATGAGAAGTAGAGAAAGTGAGAGAAAATACATCTCCATTTAGGTTGGCATGTTGGGTTTGTATGAGTGAAATTCAAAAGACCAAGTATGTTGATGAGTGGTGGAGATTGGGGCTATTATATTCCATGGGTTATCAATATCAGGCACTACTGCGACATATGTACAATGAGAATTGAGTTAAGTATTGTGATGCACAATGACTGGCTGTAATAATCATTGGTCAATTAATCAGTTCATGTTGGTTATTAGTGGTTAACTTCTTTGGTTTGGATAGCTTCTTTGGTTTGCAAGTGACCAATATTACAATCTGTGGCTTTGATGGTAATCATAATGTCCTTGTTCATGTTCTTGCATTTCCCTAGGGATTTTTAAATGATGATGTGCATGTGAAAATATTCTCCTTGATTTGGATGTATAAGAATTAAATAATGTTATTCATGTAACACTCATCACATTTGGTGCATTAGATTTGATACTCATTGTAAGTTTACAGAAGCATGTACATGTTGTAGATGTAACCATTGGCCACTGCTCATGCATTTCTGTTGTTGAGGATTCATTTCTTCAATATAAATGTTTCTGTTGGGAAGATTCTGAGTTTAACAGTTATATCACCTTGTGGATAGGAGTTGTACTTTTACTAAAGTGTGGTAACTTGAAGAAACAGACACTGGAAGAGTTTTTCCATTTTTTTTTAGAGTCCTGATAGCAGCTGATAATAGATGTTGGCTATCTTTTTGACTGCAAGCACCTTTTGCGACTATTTAGTGTCAATGGCTTAATCTTCTGTCTCACTGCATTTGTCATAGATACAAGTTCACTTGTTTTGAATGTGTTGGACTTTAGTATTGATTGGGAGGACTGATTCATAATGGACAAACAGATCTCTGCAGGTGACCTTCTGGTAGAAGCTGGTGTTGATGTCACCTCTCTTTATTTCAGATTGAATGGCGGTGGGATGCAGTGTCAGCAGGATGTTTTATGCAGTCTTAAATATTCACGGGTGTTTTGAATATTGTGTCAGCTTCTTTCTCCTTAGGAAGAGATGATAATGAATGCCTGGTGAAGAAGTTAGGAAGGGTAGGTGTTGAGTGCTCAACACTTCTCTTGGCCCATATAATTGATGGCCAGCAGACTTGACAAGCAAGACATCATTAGTAAGTCTAATATCTGTTTTAGGTGGTATTATTGAGAGAACTGAAATATGTATTGTTTGTGATGATGGAAAGGAGTTGATGGATGTTAGTGATAGGTAGGCTGAAAGAGTAAAGGTTAGAAAAGATAATGCAATCAGTCAGTAGATTAATGGCTGAGAGTGGTACTGAGGTGTAGAAAGAGATGATGTCAAAACTGAAGGCATGTTTGAATGTATTGGGTTTGAGTTGACCTTATGGATGAACTTATCTGGGTTGCTGACATATCCAAGAGAGGTTAGGAGGATAGGTGTTAGGATCCAAGAGAGGAGTGAGGAAATTTTGTGTGAAGGTCTGTCAAAGCCAGACACAATATGTCTAATATGTTTAGATCCAGGATTGTGTGTTTTGATCAAATGGAAGAATGTGGAAATCTGTTTCATGTGAGGAAGTTAGTTTTATATTTGGTAGGTATTCTTTGATGGTTGCAGATGTCACTTGAGGTAGTTATGTTGAGGTTCTTACCAGTGCCAACTGAACATAATGCCTGTAACCCTTGTGTATAATTCGTTGTTTTAAGTATTCAAACACAAACAGAGAGAGGGAGAGAGAGAGAGTCCATTGCAGAATGCAAATACAAGATATTGTGAAAAATGCTGTGTTGCATTACAATAAATACTGCAGTAAAATGGTTGTATGCAAACAGAACAGAAGTTTGTAGGAAAAGCAAAAGAAAGCATATATACATCATCTTGTCAGCTGTCAACTGGATATCACTGAAATTTCGACATTTCTGACAGTATTATCCTTGCAGTAGAGTTAGCAATATGGAAACTGCTCAGGAAATGATGCAGAGATGTAAAACGAAAAAAGTGTCTTCAGCTAAAATGGGGTTTCTCTTAATCTTTTCAACCAATTAAATTACTATGTCTTACTCTGAGACACATTCATACTACATGTACGCACGTACTGTTATTAAACAGCATCACAACAACCTGTTCTTTTCTCTCTTCCACCATTGATTTCTTGACTTTTGAGCAAAATTGTACTTTAGCATGCAAACAAAAAGTGAAAATTAAATTCAAGAGAAATAAAATTTAAAAAATAGGCTGAAATGAAAGCAAAATGATAAAGAAATGAAAGTTAACCTCTATATTATTTCAGTGATGCTCTGTGTGCTGTATCCTTAGTCACCAGTGCTAATTGTACCTTTAGATATAGCAGCTGAAGTAAACTAAATGTGTGTCCGACAGCAAATACCACAGCAAAAGATATTTTGTAACTTGTAGATGAGTGATACTTAGCTAATATCATATCTTTATGAACATATGTGAAGAAATAAGTTCTATTTGTGAATCTTATTTGTGCTATAAATGAATGTCATACTTTATATTCTATTTTTAGATATATATACCTTTACTGTTACAAAAAAATAAAGTTTTATCCTTTCAGTGTTCATTTTTTGCTTTTGATTTTTAGAAATAACACATTAAATTCTGCATTATTTTTTTTCAATTTTACTGCCATGACTTCACAGCTTTTTTCTTCTGTTTTTTTTTTCGTTCTTTTTTTTTCTTTCAGTTTCAAATTCATTTTTGTGGATGCTAAAATAAGATTTAATCACACTTTGGCCTTCTCACATTATTTCTCTACAATGTTATCATTCTTTCTCTGTTAAATGTATATATATATATATAAATATATATATATATATATATAAGGAATATGAGGGGTTTAGTTCACTGGTCATCTAAACGAATGGGTACACTGAGTAAGTGGTGTAATTAGTCATCCGTTAGGTTCCAAGTTCACAACTGAGGCTGGAGTTAGGGATCTGTATTAGGCATCCGAGTTAATTTTCTTAATTTTGAAAAATAAAAAAAATATTAAAAAACTACATTATTTATAGGATGACCCTATATATATATATATATATATATATATATATATATATATATATATATATATATATATATCACACATAGAATTGTTTGAACAAGAAAGAGAGAAGAGTGTAGTCAATACAAGAAGTTAAGTTTTATTGTGTTTTTTGTAAGCTGTTACTCTGATTTTAACATTTCCAGTCTTCAGGTGGCAGAGATTGAATTCAGAATAGTTAGTACATATACTTTACAAAGAAAAAAAAACACAAAAAATGTCTTCAGTGGCTGTGCGGTAAGTAGCTTGTTTACCAACTACATGGTTCCAGGTTCAGTCCCACTGTGTGGCACCTTGGGCAAGTGTCTTCTACAATAGCCTTGGGCTAACCAAAGCCTTGTGAGTGGATTTGGTAGACGAAAACTGAAAGAAGCCCGTTGTATATATATATATATATATATATATATATATGTCTGTGTGTCTGTTTGTCCTCCCCAACATCGCTTGACAACTGATGCTGGTGTGTTTACGTTCCCGTAACTTAGCGGTTTGGCAAAAGAGACCAATAGAATAAGTACTAGGCTTACAAAGAATAAGTCCTAGGGGCGATGTGCTTAACTAAAGGTGGTGCTCCAGCATGGCCGCAGTCAAATTACCTAAACAACTAAAAGAGTAAAAGAGACAGGAAAAGTGCAATAATGAAAAAAATGTTGAAAAAAATTTTCAGAAGAGTGTTCAGAAGTATATTTGAATTTGACAGTTATTTTTGACTGAATGCTGAGAGTTATCATTATTATTTTCCTGTGTTTTGTATGCCTAGGTGAACATAGTAAATATGGCAGTATGTGTAAGTGTTCTTTCATTATAATGAGAATACACAGAAGCATATAAAATGCAGAGGAAATATTCCATGAACATGAGTCTCCAAGCTAAATAGTCTGTTGGGAAGTAGTCTTGTGGTAATACAATAAAATCCCATCAATATTATATTTGTGGGATGAAAAGGCAAAAAGGAAATGAAGTTAATTGAAGCTATTCAATGTGTAAAATGTGATAAAATAAGATGAATTCATATTAATATGGAGAATATCATGGAAAGGCCCCTTGAGCAATGTTTACTGGGTAAATAGTTGTATGATTTTGTGGTTAGAGGATAAAGTCAATCAAAGCATTACAGACCATAAGAAGAAGGTCAAAGTACTGGGTGCGAAAAAATTTGATTTTTGGAAGATTTAAGCCTTCATCCAGGTTCAAGGGGATAATTATTTTGCCGCATTTTCATTTCTCATCTCGTGAATATATTGAATATATGTATAAGTGTATAAGTATATACACAGGTGTGCATCCATGCATATGTGCACATGCCATAAACATCAGCACATTATATGCTTGCTCATGTTGATGTGCATAAATCTGGATGTTTATGTAGGAACACATCTCTCTTTGAACAGACTTGCCACACACACACATGCACACACACATACACACACACACACACACACACACACACACACACATATATATACACATACAGATATACATATACACACATACACACACATACATACATACACACACATACACACACACATACATACATACATACATACATACATACATACATACATATGCATGAATTTGTTTGCTTGATCACACATGTATGTATTCATGTTCACACTTGTCACATACTTATACTCACTCATTTACAAGGATGCATGCACACATGTACCTATTATGTTAAGATATGTAGGAATGCATGTTTGTTTTTATGAATCCCCATTTAAATGTAAGTTTGTGATAAAAAGCAAGATGAATCAGATGAGTTACATTAAAAAAAGATTAACAAATAATCTAAGTTACATTAAAGCTATTAAGTTGGATGCATAATAAATAAATAGATAGTATAAATCAAATGGTGATAAATTAGGAATGATGAAAGGTGATAAGATGTAATAGAGGTGATAAAATAAATTGAATAAATTGGTGCTAAAAGAAATTTGTTCTGAGGGGGAAAAATAACATTACAAAACAAAGCATAATGTGGATGACTATAAGAAGTAGCTGGCTCTTCATACTAGCATAAGTGAATGGGCTACCATAGTCTAAATCAGTTTTTATTTGGAATTACTGTTCTCTTAGAATTGTTAGAGACCTCACTTCACTTGAACATTCCATACAGTTAGTTGTCCTTATCACCAAACACTTTGCAGAGACTATTAGCTACATTTTCATGTAGTGTTAGAGATGTTTTATTCCCAGCATAACTAAAAAGTCCTCTACATTATCTCTGTTCATTAGTTCATTGGTACCAGAGAGGGGGAGAGAGAGATGAAGAGGAATGAGTGTTGATTGTCAATAATAAGTGATATAAGATGGGGAGTATGAGAGATAGGGAGTGATATATATATATATATATATATATATATATATTTCACTTCTTACATGGAAGATGAATATTAAATGATGGTGACCCCCCCTCTCTCTCTCTCTCTATCTATCTATCTATCTATCTATCTATCTATCTCTCTCTCTCTCTATATATATATATATATTAATCAGAGTGTATAATATTATATATTCATCACAACGAATATAATACTCTTCACTTCAATTAATTTACACACTCTATTGACAAATACAACAGTGCATAATTATGGATTTTTTGATGGCTATATAAGTGTATGTATGTATGTATGTATGTATATTGGGTTGAGGGTTTTTTTTCAAATTTATTTAAACCTACATTTTTAAATCAATAATATATTCTCCATTGTTGTTTACAACTTCCTCCCATCATTCAATAAGTTTTTTGATGCCTCAGCAATAGGAATCTCCCGGTCTTAACTCAAAGAATTCATCCAATCAGGCTCTCGATTCCATGTCATTATTGAATGATACACTGGGCAAAGCATTCGAAAGTGGTCGAAAAAGAAAAAAATCTGACAGCACCAAGTCTGGAGAGTAAGGAACACTTCTTATTTGAGTTCTTGAACAGAGCTTTGGTCATATTGGTGATGTGAGGATGGGTGTTGTCACATTGGAGAAGAATGCCATTTTGCCAATTCAGTCTCTTTTGCTGAATTGCTTTGTTGAATCGGTGCAGTTGTTAAATGTAAAGCTCTGCATTGAGTGTCTGGTTGCACTCAAGCAGTTTGTAATGAATTATGCCTTCTCAGTCCCACCAACACACACATAGTCTTTTGAGGATGAAGGTCTTGTTTTACTTGTGGAGTTGCTTATTTGCCGGGTCTGAGCCATTCTTTTCACTGCTTCATATTGATGTAAAGGCACCGTTTTTCATCACCAGCAACAATGTGGTAAAGAAAACGCTGTTTGTGACCATGTGTTGAGTGATGTCGAGTGAGCAAACTGGCAGTGATTGTGGAGCATTTTTGTTGTTTTCGCTCAAAGTGTGTGGCACCCAAGCGCTGAATTTCTGAACCTTGCCCATTGAGTGAAGGTGGTTCAGCACAGTTTTTTTTATCATAATCCTTGTGCTCTGCCAATTCTCTTGTTGTTTGACATGGATTTTGAAGAAGTTAATTCGATTACTCTTCATCGAAATCAATTCGTCGACCGGAGTGTGATCCATCCTTGAGGTCAAAATTTCCATTTTCGAGGTGCAAAAACCAATGGTGAGCACTACTTTGAGGTATTGTTCTTTCTCCACACAAAGCACAAATCTCACAAGTAGCTTTGGTGGCCTTAACACCTCGATTAAATGCAAAAAGCAAATGTCAAAAATGCTCAGTTTTGTCCACTTGACATTCCATTTTAATGATCTGAAAATACACAACAATCAATAAAATTTAAAAATCAAAACATACTATCTTGTAGAGCAAAATATTCTCTTTTAAATAACTTAAAATGTATTGCCAATGCATTTTATTTCTGCATGCATTTTTAAATTTGAAAAAAATGGTCATGAATTATTCCTCAACCCAATATATTAGCAAAATTTGATGTAGATTCTCTGCTCAACTTTCTCTGTCATGGTGAATGCAATGATCACATGCTACATACATTCCTTTTTTTAAAAACTTAATAGTGTTCAATTAATCACTATGCATATCAATCATATTCTGTTATAGTGTCTTATTGACGAGTTTCATTTCTTCATTTCCCTGAAGAGAAGATTACATTGTTTTACACCATTTTATTCCTTTGGAATAATATCAGTGATATCTTCGAAACATGTCGGAAGTAAAAGAATTTGAATAACACCTGCGTTTAACTCCGTAAATAGCATCATTTGAGCATGATCGTTACAACGTTGCCTTCCTGGCACGTGAAAAGATATTTGAGTGAGTTCGTTGCCAGTACCGCTGGACTGGCTTCTGTGCAGGTGGCATATAAAATACACCATTTCGAGCGTGGCCTTTGCCAGTACTTCCTGACTAGCCTTCGTGCTGGTGGCATGTAAACGCACCCACTACACTCTAGGAGTAATTGGCATTAGGAAGAGCATCCAGCTGTAAAAACTCTGCCAAATCAGATTGGAGCCTGGTGTAACCATCTGGTTCACCAGTCCTCACTTAAATCGTCCAACCCATGCTAGCATGGAAAGTGGACGTTAAACGATGATGATGATATATATATATATATATATATATATATATATATTTAGTTATATGCCTGTGTATATACACATATGCACACACAAAATCAAAACTGTACATGCACACAGGAATTATATATAAGGTAAATAGTAATATGGTAGTGCATGTAATTATACAAATAATACTCAGTACTCTACAATAGTGTGGAATAGAATAGATTTTATTCGGAACTGAATTTGAGTTGTGACTTGCACAAGTTCAGTTCTCAATAATAAGGCATAAGGCAATACATACCCAACAGAGTACATCATAATTAATCTAAGCAAGGTATTTTCCATCAAGAGTGGTCAACAAATATTCATATAAAGTATAAATTATGTGAGTCTGACATAAGTCTATAAAGTGAAAGACTCTCTTCCTGTAGTTAATTTGTTGAAGACTGAGTCTCATAAATTTTGCTCGTTTAGGAAGTAATTGTTCAAGTTTATTATTATAGTAGACTATTGATTTTAATGCATAATTTACTCTATTTACTGATACTTTTCAGGACTCTAATACATTTTATTGTTAGAGTGTATTAAAAATTTCAATAGTTAGGAGAGTTTGGCTGTTCTTTAACCCTATGTTATCTTTGAATGAGCAAACCCATAATCAAAGATATTTCAGATTCTTGCATGTGTGTGAGTGTATAGGAGTACATCATCTAGTATACTATTTCCTTATTTAAAACAGCAGGGTGTAATTTAAGGGGAGTTTGGTTGCTATTTCTAGTATATGAAGTGATTATGTAGTGGCTCATTCATTGACTCAAACTTTGAAATTTGTTGTGAGGTACTGGCATTGCTATTTTCTCTTTAAATTTCAACCCTAGTGTACTGTTGTGTCTAGTATTAAAAATTATCAATTTAATTTGCTGAGTTACGGTTGTTTACTGGAATATTTAATATAATCTTTCCTGAAGTGATTATATCAAATAGCAACAAATCCTTGAAAGCAAGTGAACAACATTGAAAACAATGGAAAGAAGATGGCCTGTGGAGTCAAATCTCTAATTTCCTATCACACAATAGAAGCAAAGTAGAGTTTTGGAAAACTTTAAATTAGACAAATAGCTAGACACTTCAATTTTTAACTCTGCTCACCAACACACAAGTATATATGTGTGTAAAAAATTATATACATCATCTTTTATACACACACACGCACACACATTCACACGCATATACATGTATACTTGCACACATACGAACATACACACATGTGGATATGTGGGGGGTGTCTGCATATATATACACACACACGGACACGTATCCACACACACATTCAAATTTACTATATTATTGAGTCTCTTTTTGCCTTCTTCATGAACTAATCCAATGTTTATGTTGAGATGTTTCAAATAAATAGCATTTTACCATTTATACTGAATATTGTCATATATGTAGATACAGCCATGGCTATATGGATACAAGTTCATTTTGAAACCATGTGGTTTTAAGTTTTATCCCACTGCTTAACACCTTTTGCAAATGTCTTCTGCTATAGCCTGAGGTTGACAGATGTCTTGTGAGTGAAATTCTATTGAAACTATGGAATCTCATTATGTGTGTGCATTGCATATATATGTATATGTGTGATGGAGGTGAGAAAGGACTATGGACTTGCTGTATTCAAGAAGAACTGTGCACGACAGCAGAATTGAGACCAGTGCTGGTATCACATAAAAAACACCCAGTACACTCTGTGGAGTGGTTTGCGTTAGGAAGGGCATCCAGCCATAGAAACCATACCAGAACATATAATGGAGCCTAGTACAGCCCCTGACCTTACCAGCTCTGGTTAAACCATTCAACCCATACTAGCTTGAGAAACTGACATTAAATAATGATGATTATATAAATATATGTTTATTTATATATCTGCATGGGTGCACTTGTGTAATTGTTTAAATTCCACATGTCTTCACCTGATGTCATTTTGAACCAAAACAGTGATGTCATGTTTACACACTCTGTAAACAATATATCTCCTGTGGTCTACACTTTTGACTTGTGACAACCTATGAGATTAGCCAAAATATTCCTTACCTGAAAAACTGGTAGGAGTTGGTGACAGGGAGAGCATTAAGTCATAAAATACTGTCTCAATAAGCCTTTGTCCAACCCATGCCAGTATGAAAATGTGGACATAAAATGAGCAAATGACTACACATGTATACATGTTCATAGATGTTGCAATACACTCACATATATGAATGTGTGTTGAGTAAAACAGTGAGTGTGAATATGTGTGTAAGTACATATGTATATGTGTATCTATGCATACATACATATATACCTACATACATACCTTCATACATACATACATACATACATACATACAATCAAAATCCACAGCTTTGGAAGGCCTGTAGTTGCATAGGTGCACAGAAGAGACACAACCTCCCCCTGTTATTTATTCTGATCTTCAATGTACCCCATGTTTTCCATCATCATCTACCTCCCTATTCATTCTTTGATGTTATTCTATATATGATATTGATATTAAATCAATGTCATATATACATTTTTTTTATTATAGATTTATCCACACATGACCATATTCATCAGAGGATCTCATGGAATTATGTTTTTATTGTAATCTTTGTATATCCCCAAAGAGGACTAATTTTGTTAAAACTGCTGCAATCCATTTTTCTCATGTATATAAATTTCTCAATTTGCTTGTATGTGTTCCCTGCTATTTCAGTTGGATGGACTGTTTTTTTTTTGTTTTTTTGTTTCTGCTGGTTACCCTTATTCTGCTTTGTTCAGCACCTATTTGCATTTCACATTTTCTTGCAGTTATAGCAATACATATTGTGAGATCTGTAAGTTCTATTTTTATCCTATTAAATGAATATTGTGCACAAACACATATATATATAGACAGCAACAACAGTTGCAACATTCATAACAGCAAAGATATTAAATGTGTCATACAATCGGGAAGTATTTGATGCATAAATACCAGAATAATTATAATTGTTTTAATATAGGTACATGGCTAAAAATTTGAGAGTTTTTGACAGACAGTTTATTTTTAGACCCTGGAAGGAAGAAAGGCAGAGTTAAATTCAGATGAATTTGAACCCAGAATGTAAAGAGCTGGAACAAATATGGCAAGGCATTTTGTTCAACATTCTAATGATTCCAATCCACCACCCTTGCAATAAGAGTAATAATAATTATTATAATAATAATCCTTTCTACTATAAGCACAAGGCCTGAAATTTTGTGCGAGGAGCTAGTCAATTGCATCGACCCCAGTGCTCAACTGGTGCTTGTTTTATCGACTTCTGTGCAATTTAACCTCAGAACATAAAAACAGAAGCAATGCTGCTAAGCATTTTGTCCAGCATGCTCATGATTCTGCCAGCTTGCTACTTTAATAATAATAGTAATTTTTTCTACTATAAGCACAAGGCCTGAAATTTGGTGGGAGGGGACCAGTCGATTGCATTGACCCCAGTGTTTCACTTGTATTGAATTTATTGACCTGAGAGGATGAAAAAGGCAAAGTTGATCTCAGTGGAATGTAATAATAATAATAATAATAATGGAATAGTTACTATGAAGCATTGTGTAGAATATATTGTATAAAGGATTGTGGGTAAGGCCAGAACAATGCAAAGTAAATGCAAGTCAAATCACAAGAAAACAAATATATGAATTAATGTAGACTTACCTTGTATTCAATATTTCGGGTTATGACCCTATTGTCAAGAAATTAACGAATGTTGCCAATGTGCATGTGTGGACATGCACAAAAATGGGCTCATAACCCCGAAATATTGAATGCAAGGTAAGTCTACATTAATTCATATATTCGTTTTCTTGTGATTTGCCTTGCATTTACTTTACATTGTTCTGGCCTTAACTACAATCCTTTATACAATGATAATGATAATATTTGTTTCTAATTTAGGCACCAGGCCGACAGTTTGGAGGGAAGATGGTTTGTCTATCATCAACCCTGGTACTAAACTGGTATTCTGTTTTATCAGTTCTGGAGAGAGAAAGGTAAAGTTGACTTCAGCAGAATTTGAAATTGGAATGTAAAGAGCTAGAAGAAATGTTGCAAGGAATTTTTCAAATGCTTTTATGATTCCTTCGGCTTGCTGATATGTTTACAAATGACTAGATAAAGACGAAATAGAAAAATCACTGTAGCATTAATAGAAACAGATTTTTGGGTAAAGTTTGGGTATTTCTACAAAGCAACAAGTGCAACACTAGAACAAAGGGAGGGAGAAATAACAACTCAAAGATTTATTCAAATGCAATTAATGTTTGTCAGAATAAACAAAGACAATTTGCTGAAAAAAGACAGGAACAATACTTGAGTGGCTCACTAAGGAGGGGAAAAAAATACTATCTCCAACTCTAAAGAAACATCAAACGCCATATAGTTTTTCTTCCTTACAATAATCATATTGCAAAGGATGATTGCTTATCTGGAAACAACATACTTCCAGAAAAATAAGAAAGCTTGAACAGGTGAAAAACAAAATCAGTTACTGATCAATAAAGCTATTAGTGAAAATTATAAAAAGGAGGAAGACAAGTCTGACCTTAGTAGAGATTGATTAGCAGAAGGCTTTTAAGTGTGTTCTCTACTCTTGGATTTTGGAAACATTAGCTATGCATTAGATTGCATCAATAACCAATGTGTACATCAAACATATTTTAAATAAATATAAGGAGGTTAGAACATTTTAGAGGTATAAAGACCTGGGAATCAAAATAGCAAAAATGTGTGGAATACGGGCATAAAAGTGATCCCACAGTGTTAGGAATTTTGATGCATGGTATAGAAAAAAGAATGAATTGTCTGGGAGACCCTCCATGGGAGAAATGTAAAAAAATAGCACTCTTAAGACATGCTGATATTCTCTGTAAAACACTATCTATAAACAAAGGAAAAGAAAGTTTTATAATAAAATCTATTCTATTGTAGAGTTGTAGAAAAGTTCTGCTGAAAATGTATAACTTTAATAGGACAACAACAACAACAATAATAATAATCCTTTCCACTAAAGACATATGGCCTGAAATTTTGGGGGAGGAGACTAGTTGATTACATCAACTCCAGTGTTTCACTGGTACTTCATTTATTGACCCTGAAAGGATGAAAGGCAAAGTCAACTTCGGTGAAATTTGAACTCAGAACATAGAGACAGACGAAATGCCACTAAGCATTTTGCCCAGCATGCTAACAATTCTGCCAGCTCACCTCCTTCTTATAATAATAATAGTGGTGGCAGTAGCAGTAGTAGTTTCTGATTTAGGCACAATGTCAGTAACTTTTAAGGGAGGTGGTTAAGTGATTATGTTTGCCTCAAATACTTGATAGGAATAGGTGGCTAGTTGCTTTTACCAAACTCAGTACTTGACAGGTACTTATTTTATATATATATATAAAAAAAAAAAGATGAAAGCATTAGCCACATAGTGAATATACAAAAGGAAATACAATAATATTTGTGCTCATTATTTATTAGAAACTATAAGGAAAATCTAATTTAGACAGAGTTGATAGGTGTTATGAATACCAACCTAATGCAGTGGAAGAAAATGAAGAACTTAAATGCAGTGTTTGAACATTCAATGTTATTATGTGATTGAGGAAAGAAGACCAGAAATTGTTATCATCAACAAAAGAAAAACACTGCACAAATTTTGACACCATCTTTCCATCTTTTATTATATGCACACCACACTTCTTTCATTACATTGTCATTATGAAATAAATGAACAGTCTTCTCTCCAGTTTTCACACTTTCTGAATAGTTTATGGTTGTCTATAAATAAAATAGGATTAATTTCAAAATGTTTCTTTCCCTGTTGATACCCAACTCCTGTATTTTGCAATATGAATGTCATTGGTATCATGCACAATACAAACAATAAGTGCAACATGCTATCATTTTTGGACAATTCCTCCTCTTATTTTAGCTTCACCTCACACTTCTCCTGGCTTTGTCAAGTCAATCTTTTGTGTGTGCATATTACTTCTGATTAAATTGGTTATTGCTAAGCTGGATAGTTTTTTTGCATTCTGCTATCTAAGAGATCTACCTTGGTATATGCTTTTATATATTCTATCTTCACCATTGCTAAATTGGTATGTCTTTTCTTATGATCATTTAGCATTGTTTTGTAATTTACAATTGATGTTTTGTCCCTCTGTTATTTTTAGAATAACATTTTTATTCATAAGATGGTATTAATTGTTCTTCAAAGAGAGAATACATACATTCTGCATTCATTCTGTTTAGTAACTTCTGGTCAGAACTTATCAACTGCATTTTCTTTCACCAGGTCCTTAAAGTTTGATTTAGCTTCCCTATATGGCATATGTGAAAGTATTGGTTTCATTTTATTTAAGGGGCTATCCAGCTGAAAATCAATATTTCCATTCAAAAAGCTTAATTTCTTTAACCAGTAACTTTGAATAGGCCTTGGTACTTTCCATTTTGGGATTCTACATCATAGTTTACTTACGAACATTAATTTAATACATATATCATTTGGAGGGTGTAACCACTTTTTCCTGCTTTAATTCTTCTAACCATTTAGCATT